>NC_089196.1:12974875-13004875 GCF_963930695.1 Labrus bergylta
TTGTGCATAGAGTTTTATTTGGTATAATTTCTTCTTCCCTGAAAGACATTTTATTGATGCGACAACACAGACATGATGATTATGCTTTTTTTACACACCAATCCAATTAAAAATGATCCAAAACAGCTCTTTTCTCCTACTTCAGCATTTGAACCAGGTGATTATAAATTCCATTAGTGGATCATTCGCTATGAAAATCGGACTGAACGGTAGTGATTAGGCCCCGTGGGTCTTTGGTCAGTGTGGTGCACAGTGTTAGCTCTCTCTGCCCAAAGTCCTCCCACTGCTCAGTCCAGCTGCGAGTTAAGAGAGATTCAGATAAAACTTGGATGGTCTGGCAAGAGGAATTTGCTCTTTTTTGGAACCATGATCATGATATTAAATGTCCACTGTTGGTTTGATTTAAAGACACCCTCTTGCTTTGACGGCAGAGTAAACACACAAAGAAAAAAACAAGCTTTGATGGAGTCAAAATTTCACATTGTATCATTTGGACCTATAGCTTCCCCTACACTCGTGTTGTCTTTTGTCCTGACTCTGTTAAGATCTCCTGTTTTCCTGCCTGATCCCATGCCTTCTTGCATTGTTTACTGAGGCAGATGACGAGTGGTGTGAAGTGGTATTGAGGAACAGCCTTAACTCATCTCAACAACAAACAACCACTGCTGCTGCCTTCTGGCCCTGCATTATTGAACACGCTGCAGCACGGCCTGAAGGCTCAACACCAGGTTAGAGTCACAGAATCAGAATCCGCTGTAGTGGACAAGCTATATTTAAATCAGGGGCAGTGCACCTCTGAGACAAACATCCAGCACATTACCATTTGTTAATACTCTTTGAATGGATCCTGTTTTCTTTTTGACATCATTGATGTTGAGTTCAGGGGGCTAAATCTGTATCAAGAAGAGTTAATGGGAAAACAAATTGCAGAGAAACACAACCAGATGACTGAACTAATGCAACTTTTCCCCCTTAAATGATCAGTATGTATATCAATAATGAAAAATCAGGACACAGCCAAAATGTTAGTGTGCTGTTTGTTTACCCATATAAACATTCAAATATGTGTGTTTTTCTTGATCTTATATTTTGAGTCTGGTACATTTGAGCCCAGGAAGAAACGTCTGTTTCATCAGTGCTGCTGCCAACCAACTCCAGATCTACAAGACGTGGATCATCAAGCATTTCCTTCCTAAAGCCCCCGGAGCTCTCCTTTATTTTCACACATGAGTGGGTAAACCATCCAATATCCTGCACGGGGCAGAAATCTGAAGTATCCGCACTGCACAGGTCAGCTGATGTCATACTGTAGCTCTCCTGATGTCTAATTTCTACCAACTCTATCCCCATCTGAGTGTTTTATGTCGGGGGGTTCAATCTTTGCAGACCATGACTTTCCAGTCGTGTGTGTGATGCACATACTTAAAGAACTTAAAGGTGGAGGAGGGATCACTAGGAATGCCAAGGCAATTAATCCCGTGACCTGTTTGAGGTCAGAGGGAGACGTACATGGTCAGAACTTCATCACTATGGAAAATGGGCCCAAAACAGTAAGAGAAGACTATTTCAACAGTTTTGTATTTCAACTTTACTTTCATAGCTGTAAGTTGCCCTTATTGCTTTAACTTGTGAAAGTTCTTGAAGATATTATTCAATTATACTCATTTGTGAAATGAATTTAAGTGCACCATCTGCACAGTTTGGATCGCTGGCATCTATTCAAAAGCCGACACAAAAACAGGTTGCACTGCGTTTATGTTGTACTGGAAATTCTCTCGGAGAAGTCAGTGTGTAAACTTTTACTGTACCTACCGCAGTATGAAGAGAACAGAAAACTAAAGGGCCTAAATATCCATGTTTTAAAATATGAGCCACTGCTTTATCAATGCTACACACCGATGCACATCATAATGAGGAGTTACTGTGGTGTACTTGGAGACTCTGAGCTGAAAAGTAAGTTTGCATGTGTGTTTGTAAGCGTGCGGGATGATACCAGCAGCAGTGAGCTGTTCTGTGTGACGGAGAGACCAGCTGGAGTTTAGGATCAGGTGTTTGTTTTTCTTTCTTTGCTCCTCAGGTGTTTTAACAGTGTCCATGGGCATGCTTTGACTCCCTGTGTGACAGCTATGGCTGCCCGCAGTCTGGTTTGTAATTGCCAACCCTGAATATCCGACTAGGAGAGAAATAGAATCTAAGCACAGCACACTGAGAAAGAAGAATCACTAACACACAATTTGTTCCAGTGACTCAGACACATAAGACTGAACAGAAATTTACAGCAAAACGATTCAAGCACTACATTTTCTTCTGTTTGAATAAACAGTGTTGGCAAGACGTCTTTCTCCTTATGAGTGCTTTTCAGTGTATTACAGAGGTATTAGGATGTTAGCAAATGGAGCCATAAAAATTGAATAATGTGTAAAAGTCTTGAACATTAGGTATGCCTGTATACAAAAAGCTAACTGCAGCCCACCTACATCAATAGAGGTCTGGGGGGATGCAGGAGTTTTTATGTGTCAGTTGGGTTGGATTTCTACAGTTTCAGATACTTACAGCCTCGATAAGGCAGTGTCTTCAGAGCCTCATTTGTTGAAATACAGAATTCAGGGCTGGAGGCTGGGAGATTTCGGCTATTATCCCTGTGTTCCATATGTTTAGCTGCAGAGCAAAACCTTAAAGATGAACTCAGACTGTGCAGTGAGCACTTTGGCTTGTAGGACACCAACAATTTAAACCAGTGTGTGCGCAATTCTACCAATTTACACTAATTATTGTCCAATTAATTAAGTTTGAGTAATTCTGACAAAAGTATAAAAGTAGGTCAACTTTTTGTCATTGTTTCCATGCAAACTTATGCTTAACAGCAGTTGCAATGGTTTCCATTTAAACATTGTAACAGCTCAGGCATTTAATCTCCTTAACATTTACAGAATTGTTAAAAAAAAGGCCTTCAAGAAAAAGAAAAGGATAAATGCTTGACAGTTGCCATGAGTTGACTAACCAGTTTTAGATGTTTCTTGTATCTCACACCTGTCTTTGATCACTGCCAGTGTATTCAGTGGGTACATCCCATGTCTTTTAAGTTGCATCCATGCATCCCTCACTTGCATAATGGACATGCAGAAGCACCCAGAGTCTCTCCTTCATGTGCCAGTTTGTCTCATCCTCCAGCATTTCATGTTTAGACATACATCAAACCTATGAACTGACTACATCTAAGTTCTCTTAAATTTCATCCTTGCATCTGACACTTGTATCCTTTCCTTGTGTCTTAATCCCTCTTACCAGAGATGCATGGAGAGACGCAAGGAAACAAAGTGAAGGAAAGAGGGACAGAGGAAATGTGCTTTAAATGACACCAGACGTCCTTTCCTTGAACGCGTTACATGAAGGGACGTCCATTTGTGATGATGACATCAGCTGATCCCTGCTCAGCTGTCAGTCGGCTTTAACAGCTGTTTGTTTCTGCACAAATATGCACTGTATTCATTTTAACAAAAGACACACAATAACAGTGTTTTGTCTCTGTATTTAACCTGATCACAAACACCTGCACATGATGAACAATG
This sequence comes from Labrus bergylta, assembly GCF_963930695.1. Lineage (NCBI taxonomy): Eukaryota > Metazoa > Chordata > Actinopteri > Labriformes > Labridae > Labrus > Labrus bergylta. The sequence goes on from NC_089196.1 coordinate 12,978,445, forward strand.
TGCAGTCTGATAAAAACCATCCAGGCCAGGTTTACTGGCACAATGCTTTATTAAGCTAATGATTTATTAATCAATTGAGTTGTACCTTTTTGAGCCTAGTATCATTTTGATTGTGAATGCTGTGATTTATAAACACATACTTTATGATGTCTCAGGAATACTGCTAATTATTTATTAGGCTCATTATGTCAGGGAAAACAGGACACATACAACATTTGTCAAACCCAAAAATAATTTATGATCAGCCTTATATGAAACTTTACCAAAATAACGTTTAATATAAGAGGTATGTTTTAATGAAAGACAGACTCCTGTTCTTTCAGACTTTGATTCTCATCAAAATAAAATAAATAAGGGCAAATATTCTAACTGATCATGCCAATAAACATTTCTATTATAATTTATCCTTATGGTGTTAAGATCTCAACAGATTTTTTTGTTTTAAAATATTAAAATTCGGGAGTGATACACTCCATTACAATGATTTGATGAAACTTGTGCTTGTTATATCTTGTTCTTAATATTCATGTCAAGTACTTTTTTCTAGTGTCTGTTTTTATGTCAAGATTTTCTTCATAAGTAAACTCTTGTGATTCCAAGTTTTATTGAAGTCTGATCCTCTGCAGCATCTAATCCATGAGTCATATCCAAGAAGGGGGGGCGTGTTTTTTTTCCTGTGTTTGATTTTACGTTGAATGCTCATTTTTGGAATACTGGACTTTATAAAAGTACCTTTGATTTTTGCCTTTTGTCTTTAATTTAAGTACACTAGTTCTAAAATTGGGTTCTTTTCCTTCATTGAAATATCAATCTGCAACAGTGTGAGCTGACCAAAGAACGGACCCATCAGAATTTTACAGTTGGAGGAACTATGTTGAGCTTGAGCAGTCTCCCCAAGGGGTTGCTTTGCTTTCCCTATTGGTTTCTTTGATGGCAACAGAAGGAAACGTGGTCGTCTTGTATCACCATGATGTCAAGATCCACAGAGTCACCTCAGCAACAGCAGCCTGTGTATCAACCTAAGCCCCAGCAGCCGGCCTGACTGCCCCAGGTTCTCCAAAAAAAAAAAAAAAAAAAAAGAATCAAAACCTCTAAAACAGAGTCAGAATCATGCAGGGTTTGAACTGCCAGCCTAAAAGCAGAGCGAAGCTGAAATTTAAATGGATCAATAGCATGAAAAGGGATTATTTTGACTGAAGTCATCAAACTAATGTGCAGCTTCCATGTCTCTGTGTTTGTGTGTGTGTTTTCACACAACAACAAGTTTTGAAGAAAAGTCCTCTGCAGGTCAGAATTGTTTGATACAGAGCGAGTTTGCTGCTTAGACAGAGCACAGGTGACAGATATGAATAATGCATGGGAGAGGAAGAGGAGGCTGGATATAAAAAGCACACTTAGATATTCACAGTTACAGTTCAACAGAGCTGTACTGTACTGCTGCTTGTGTAACATCATTAAAAAAATACCTAAACAGCCAGTAACATTTCATTTCAAACACATTCACATAAGAGAATAAACAGGTTTATATAGAGAGAATGTATATAAGGTACCCACACATATTCTTCTGAGCTTTTGCTTTTCTGTATGTACACACAGCCCTGAACCCACCCCCACTGTAGCTGACTTCATGCTGCTTCTCCCTGAGGCTCAGAAGGCAGTCTGAGGCTGCACTTTAGTGCCTAACAGTGGAGAACAGCTTTAGAAGGAAAGTCTCAGGTCTCTCCATCTGTTCTTCTGTTCTGGGCAAGGCAGCAGTAGCTACAGTAAAAATCGCTTCAGTGATCAAAAATTACAAACCTGATGTCAGCAGCAGCACATATACCCAGCAGTCAGCTGCTTATATCTCCACAGAGAACTCCTCACAGGTTTGCGTTTGTCCTCCTTTGCTGTTGTGATTGATACTGCAGGTAGAGCGCGTTAGCTCCACTTGTTCTGTACAGGTTTTGTCTAATTAGCTGCAAAAAGATTAATGGTGTGGATTAAAAGGCTGTAGAAATCTATATGTGCACCTCAGTGTCAAGCTGGGTGATGTGGCTGTTCTGGTTCTCTTATGTAACCTGATATTTATAAGTTCTAAATCTGTTCCACCATGTATCTCTATAGGTGCGAGAAACCTTCAGGATTAATGATGAGGAACCATTCTTGAAGCTGCTAAAGGTATCTTTTAAACTTATGTGTGTAAAATTAGTTACTCTTAGTGATTTAGCCAACATATTATTTGCATCACACTTACCTTTCCTCCACGCTTCAAGGCCCTTTGGAAGTTTTCAGTTGCTTTTGGTTTTAGTATGACCGTGCAAAGCATTAAGCAGCAAAGGAACAACATTTTTTTCTCCCTAGAGTTTGTGAATATCTACACAGTGAAAAAAAAGGGGTGTCAATTTTGAGGTGGCCTAAAGCTCAGCTCCAAATGAATGGCTGACAAGTTTCCATATCAACTTCATCGCACGATAACGTGTCAATGTTGTGTTAATGATGAACATACTTAGATTTTAATTGATAGTGGTCTGTCAGCTAAGATGTAATGTACAGCCACTGATAGAAGATAAGAGGAGTAACTGTGTGAAGCCATGCAGGTTGAAAACAGCTGACATGAGAAACTGATGAAGAGAGAGGCTTAGCAAAGATTCAGAAGAGTCTGAACAGAGGACTAAAGAGTAAACAGAAAAGAGGGGGCAGGTGAAACACACACACACACACACACACACTGACTCACACACATATTCACACACACAAACCACAAGTGGACTAACTCCCTTGCTATATCTGTGAGATGCTACCTAGAGAAGTTAGCAAGAGCGCAGAGTGCCTCATAATTAGTCTTTCAAGAAGCTGGACATTGTTAATCTTAATCTGTCTCTTATCTCCGGTTCCAGACGAGGGGAATTAGTGGCCTTCACCCCGACACTTGGCTTCTCTTCACGACTCAGCCATTTCTCCTCATTACAGCATAACAGGACCATGTGGCCCAACGCGATACCACAGCAGACCACAGCTAGCTCGTTAGCCCTATTCTCATTTTGCCTGATGAATGATATGTAACCTCTGCGGCATCAGTCCCTCAGCAACATTGATTTTGCAACTTGAAAGGTTCTTTAATCATGTTATAACAGAGTGCTTATTGTGCTCTTCAAATGCATCCTTGCCTTTCTCAATAAGACAAATGCATGCACCCAAAATGTTAAAAACTCAAGGGATGTTCACTTGCGCATTTGTCAACACACTCCTGAACAGCCTCAAACTCGGTGCTTGTTCCTCCACAGGTTACGGTAGGTTCCCCTTGCACTGTTTCAGAAATGATATGCATCTGCAATCCTCCATCACCATCCAGATAAAGCTAATTAAGACATTTTAATCCTACTAAGACAACACACAAACTGAGGCATTTATCTTCTGCTGAGAACTAATTCTTGCTTGGTTCAAATGTTGAGAGAGATTTTCCCAAGATGCTATAGCGAAAATCTCTCTCAGCATCAGATATCAGTTCATAGTCATTCCATTCACAGCGCAGTAATCCCAAAGAAGGCTTTGCCAAAAACAAGCGATAAATAAGTAATGAAAATAAGTGCACAGAAAAAAAACAGCAAGAATGGAAGACAATATAAGAACATTGTGTATAAGAAGACAAAAGTGATTGTGCATCTTATCTATGAGAGGTTTTATCCCTCTTTCGCTTTTCAATTAATGATACAGCCCTGGTCCTGTCTCAGGAGGATGACGCTTTCAGCACAACCCTGCACCATCTGATTGCTATTTCAATAATGTTATTTTTATGCAGATGCCTTTTTTCCTTCATCTTCTCTTTCATGACTTAATGAAACGTCTGCTATGCTGGCACCATTAACAGCTTTGGCTACACGGATGAAAAGGTGACTATAGCTGAATGCATTCAGGTGAAAGTAATTATGATCATACAGGAAGAGGTGATGCTATTTCCACATTCAATGATCAGGGAACAAATTCCCAAAGTTTTCATTTCTTTCCGACATCAAATGACCTGGCGTCTCCTCTGGACTAAAAGGCCTCCACCATTATCTAAAGATACGGACAGGCTGAATTAGATTAATTGGAAAATCATGCTTTCACACAGAGGTAACACATCATGACAGAAATCATCACTTTCACATATCTCCAGGATACAAGGAGAAAACAACAACTTCACACATATTCCAATTAACATACTGCTTTCTATACGTGTAATGAGTAACTGTGTTACAAGATGAATGACACGTTTGACTTTTAACAGTCAACTGTCACCAGAGTGACAGAATGCAGAAATCAAATACGTAGAGCAACAAATGCCGTCACTTTAAATGAAAATGACATGATATGATGAAACATTAGCACCCTACATTGTTTTCTTTTATGGGACATAGGTGCTGCAGAGATAGGGTGAGCCACTCTTAGCCCCCGAAAGGTTATTTTACTGCCCTTGTTATAAAACAAAGATAGAGGATCCAAATGGTGCTGTAATTAAAATGTCATTATTTTCTGGTCTCTTATCAGACCTCATAGACAGTTCTTAATGCAGGCCTGCAAGGAAGATAGAGCTAGCACGTGTCCGTATGCACCACATGCTGCTTCGCCTCTCACATCAGCTATCTCAATAACGCTGTGGCACAGCAATGTTGGCTGCAACAGACTGACTGCACAACTTCTCAACAATTAGTCAGTTACTTATCATCTGGGTAATACAAGGTTTGGTTTGCAGAAATATACACCTTGTGCAAATATCTCATTAAAAAAGTGAATGAGGTTTCATAATGACTAGCTATGAAGACCCATAACCCTTTCCTGTTATGACTAACACATATTACCTTTCACATACTGTATGCACTGAACTGTGCTTGTTAAACATGAGGTAACACACACACACACACGCACGCACGCACACACGCACGCACGCACGCACACACACACACACACACACACACACACACACACACACACACTCAGAGGCATAATAAGTAATGCAGGTCAGCATGCTAATTTACAGTCAGACTTTATCATATTAATGTCATAAATGGAACTGGAACATGTTATGAACAATCTTTCTGAATAATTGGGTTCATTTCATGTTGAATGTATTGTGCATTAGTGTTATCTCAATTTTCCTATACTTCCCATTTCAAAACAGGAATATAATGAAACAAAAACCATTATAATGTCTGCTTAGAATTAAACTGCAATCCATTGAAACCACAGATGATGACATGGCTATTTCCTCTGTTACCTGACATTAGAATTTTAGAGCCAAGAAGGCAAAACAAATATCAGTAATATTAAGAAGAATTCAAACAACAATAAAGTTTTTCAAATTTAAATCGACACTCATTTACTGGAAGGAAAAGAGACGTCGAGGACATAAATAACAAATAAAACATTATATGACATTTTATGTACAAAGAGAAATGGTCTGTACATATATGGCGTAAACCAAAACTAAGAATGTATTGTGTCATAAAGGATTGCTAAAGTGTAGAAGCCTTCAGTATGTTGAGTTTAATTTAACCTAAAGACAAAGATCCCTCTGCGCTCAGCTACGTTCAGGAACATTGCCTTTAGCTTTAGAGACCGGCAGGTTTAATGCCATTCCAGGGGAAGACCGAGTTTGTTTGTTGCGTGAGTTAGGTGAAACTGAAAAAGAAATTCACTTTTTGTATTACTGCCTGATGTATGATGTCATCAGGGATGTTTCTTTTGACTCGATGATAATGAAAAACTTGAGTTGTGTTTTAAAAAAGGAACCTTTGTTATAGCAGATTTTGTTTGTAGAGCTTGGGGAAAAAGACATAACACATTGTATAAGACTGAACTGTGACAGGAGCCTGCAACTTTGTAATGTTTCGATATGTTAATGTAAACCACTGCAACTGAATTTTCTGGTGTCTTAGCCCATGAGGGTTGGGCACTCTGTGTGCATGACACGAAAATAAATTCAATCAATCAATCATATAACATAGCCATAGACCTGGTTAGGTTAGGTTGGTATCAATCATAAAAAGATAAAACAATGGGATAATTGATCTTGTAAGAGATATCAGCTTTATATTATTATCTCATCCTTCCCATCTGTTTGACCCCTGTCAGAGTTTAGCTGCTCCAGCTTGAACTGAAGCCTGCTGCCATGCCAAGCTGGCGGAGGGTGTCGTGTTATCTCGGGGGCTCATGATGGAGATCAAACAGGCTGAGCGATGGCAGCACGCAGCCAAAGCTGCTCACCTGTCCTCGTACCTGAACAACCGGCAGCATCAGTCCCGCTGATGTCAGGGCCCCGAGCAGCTGAGAGAGATCGCGGGGGGTGGCTTGACCGGGGCGCATGGGAGCACAAATGAGGACAGCTGCCTGGAACAGATGCCACCATTTGGAGAGCAATAGTGGGTTTTAACCGTGCGTGTTATTAGGTTGGGGGCCTCAGTGTGGAGAAGCTGCCATGCCATGCACTGTTTTCAAGCTCTAAAAATATAGACTCGCTCGTTTTACCTCAACAGGCTGTTTTATTAAAATGCCATCTATTCAAGTTTATGTGGAGAGGAAAGTGACAAGTATTTGCTTTTTTATGCATCTCAAGAGATCACGAACACTCACTCACGCAAACAGATGGTAAAGTGCCTTTATTACACACAGAGAGAAATGATTGAAGCCTGTGGTTCATCCTGCATGTTGAATAATATACTCCCTTTACATTTAAATTTATCACGTATGGAGTTGGTAACACTTCAAGGCATACTGTAGAGCTGCAATGAAGAAATAAATGAAGAAACAATCTGTGCTTTCTGATGAGCTATGTTTAGTGCAGACTCACATATCTGCTGCCAGACTGAGGTAGTTATAAAACTAGGTCTCTCACATCAGAATATGTGAAAAAGCAGCAATGTATATTATTATCACCTCTCCTGGGCTGTTTGACTGCTCCTTCCCTCTGATTCCAGCATCAAACCTGAAAGAATACATTCCCCTTTCTCTCAAGTAACTCCTTCAAATCAGAGCGTCTCTGCAGCTCACTCTGTCGGAGAACGACATGTGCCGAGCAAATGTTCCTCCTGTAGTTGATTTAACTGTCATATCACATCTGCATCAGCAGCAGTGGAGCTGGATCCTGTGTTGAAACCCCTCATTAGTGTTTCAGTGCGCTCTGATTGCCGATTGACCAGATTGGGATTGCAGGCATCAAAGCTGTTTCCTCATCCGAGTCACATCCGGCCCCATATTCCCTTCTTTATCCTCTCCTGCTTCTCAAGCTTTAGGAGGTTTTTTAAGGTTGGGTTCAGGTCAGATCTGATTGCTCTTTATTCAGGTCTGCTTTCTCCATCTCTGGCTGCCAAGTTTGCACTCTTATTGAAACTGTTGTTTAAAAGTCAGAAATCATGTGAACATTTGAAAGAGCATAAAAAAAAACCTCCCTTTTTTTGTACCAATTTATGATCGCATGAAAAGTTTACACAAAGATTCAACAAAGTGTACAATAGACTGAGACATTAGTATTACATCCTCCAATAGATACACAAAACATCATTCTATTGAAGATAAGATGATTGTATACTTGCTCTGGCTTGAAATTAATCATACTTTTCAGGATTGTTGCTGAGACACATTACCACCCCTGTGAATATAACTGTCTACCTGCTGTTTAAAACCATTAACCAGCAATCAGCTTTACCTCTATTTCACAGGATGAGCATAATATTACCCGCATGCCAATCGTAGCTCCACTTTGTCTCTCTGAACTCAATTTCACGACTGAATATATTTCATGCAATGCAACAAACTGCCAAAATGAGCTCCACGCTCATTCCTTTTCATATCCTCATCATGTTTTTTTCTCCTTCTTGATGTGGATTTTAAGTCACATTTTCTTTACTCTTGGTGGAACTACTGAGTCGCCTCCTATGTTTTGGCATTAAGCTTTAATGACATGCAGCATTCATTGGCAGAGATGAGAGGGCGGTTGGCTCTCTGAAGTGTAATGCTGCACCCAAATGGCTCATTGGGCCTTTCACGTCAATTTGGTATGATCTCTGCCATCTCTAAATGTAAATAAAAAAGCTTATGCAAATGGAAGGATTTTATATTCCTGCAAGGATTTCAATGTTTGTTTACTTATAGGGCTCCTTGGATGGATATGTGAGTTTTTTGGAGGGGTAAAACCAACTGTAGGCAAGATTTATATTGGTGTATAGGTGATACATATCTGTGTGTCCATACCTGTATATGTATGTATATGTGTCCTTTGAGTGTTACTATCTCTTTATGGCCATCTTTAATAGTCTAAATGTTTCTTATTATTTTTTTGGATTCTCGAATGAAAGTTCTACTGACATCAATGACAATTACTGTGGATCTTCTCACCTGACACTAAAGACATTCTGTTTTTCACTACCACATTAAGAAAATACTACCCAGGGTCCTCACCTCCATTGCGATCCTGGGTCGTCAGTCCTACTCTTCCCACCACTAATGACGCCCACTAATGACACAAACAAAAAAGAGGCTCTGTTGTGTTTCAAAGCCCAAAAAGTAATTTAAACAGCAGTAGAATAAGATTCCCAAATGCAAATGATGCAATGATAAAGTAGTGTGACAGAATAAATGCAGTGAAAAATGCTAAAGGCAAAAAGCACCCGATTTCATTGTGAAGTAAATAACCAAACTTCACTATAAGTTTCTGAAGGGATTTTGTTTTTCATTATTTGATTCTAATTGGGTCCACAGAGGCTCTACAAAACATTCATATTTGAACTACCAGACGACAAAGTATAGATGCTGGCCCGGTTTCACAAGCCTGTATGCAGGCTCAACAAAGTTATAGGGATTGTGATTTATTCTTCCAATTGTTACATTGTTACATTTATTTAGAATTCCAGAGCTTCATTCAAAAAGCAAAATCAGGACAGCAATGGGTGAGTCTAAGGGGCTTTTAAAGCAGCTTCTCTCTCAGGAGTGAGGGAAATATGGCCAGATGCAAGAAAATAATTGTTTATTTCATCATCCCCTCTATTCTCCTTTTGATGAATTTGACATACATTTAAGTAGAAGCAGGGGGCCGAGCAAGACACAAAAATGTAATCATTTAATCATTATGAAAGTGAGAGACCATGCCAGCTAATGTAAAACGTGAAGTAAATAACATTTAGGCTATTTTGTTCAGTTGTTATTCATCATAAGAGTATGTATGCATCAATGGAACTAAGTAAAGAGGTTTGGTTGTAGAGGTACAGATGCAATGTTAACTGCTGACCTAAAGAAGGGTCTCTAGGGACTATTTTCTTTGACTCAGAATCCTTTAGCTTGCCCTCAGTGCAGTAAATCGTCATTTACAGTACTAAGTAGCTTAGATAATATGTCTGCACAGACTTTGTGCCAGTAGTTACAGAGTTGACTCTCACCGGCCCTACACTCTCACGTTTGTTTTTGAGGACTGGAGGCTCACCGGAGCTCGGCTCATGTATCTTTCATCGACTCTGCAGCAAACTTCTTGTCACCTTCATCAAACAGTCACATCTCTGCAGGCAAAAAAACTTCTGCATACACCTCATCTGCCATGTGATGTCTAAGATCAAAAACTACATTTACCTATTCTTGCCTTGATCGTACAATTAATGCAACTTTTTATTATTATGATTACTTTAAAGAATATAACATCAGACATTTTCTTGTAGCAACCCAAAAACTCAAAATGAGAATTGAAGGTCAAAGATTGCCAATATCTAAAAACCTTTTAAACTTCTAAGGTTAAGTGCTTCGGGAAGTATTTTCTGTCTTTTCATTCAGAATGACTACCAACTATTGAATCTCCTCCACATTCTTTCCCAGAGTCAAACTGATAGTGATTGCATACCACTTTGAGGCTGCAGAGTTGCACAGCTGGAAAGAAAGAAAACACTGATAATCTCATAAAGTTGGTAAGTCATAATGTAAGCAAACATTAGCTGTTTTACATACATTAAACAAGCAAAGAAGAACTTGACAGAATCCAATGAAAAGTGTTTTTGACACTATTAAGTATTTTTGCTCTGTTTTTATTGTCCAAAGACAAATGACTCATTAGTTGTTAAATACATCAGGACGTTTACCAGCTAGTCTCCATTTAATTTTTCAACAGTTTGGTAATGAGCAGGAAGTGTTCAGCAGTTTATCTTGAAATCTGAAAAATGCTTTCAATAATGATGTAGTCTGAACCAAATGAACACAGTTGTGGGATGGTAAACCAAAACAAGGAGCTAAAAGACACTGTCGAGCTGAGAATCACCGCAAACCTGGATCATAACTTTATTTTGAGCTGTCACTTCAGGCAACACCTTTCACATATAGTCTTCTTATCAGATTATTAGTTGGATTCAAACAGCTGTAGTCATACATCCAATTATAAATAGTTTTAAAGGCTTTATATGCGATTTTTCACACTTAAATATAATAGAAGTCAAGTATATCCTCTGAAAATAACTCTGAGTCATGACTGTCTACAATGGGTGTAACACCCGAGTCCCACTGTCTGTGATGCTTTCAGAGTTTTCCGAGTCTTATCTTCAGTTTGTTTATATCGCCAGGCCGACCGGCCGACTCATCCCTTCACGTATAAGTTATATATATATACGTTTTTTAATTGAGGGACTAGAGAAAAGAAGAATAACATACTGTACTCATTGCTTAACTGCGTTTCTAGATTCAAGGTAATCTCAGGTAAATTGACATGCAGCGTGAAGATACGAGCATAATAAAGATCGCTAGCATTAGCATGCTAACACAACAATGCACCGCAAGTTGTTTTGGTTTCATGCAGGTGCACAAGGGCGACATCTACTGGATCAAAAAATCGCATTTAAAGCCTTTAAAATGTGCATTATCATGTAAAAAATTCCCCATTTCAAATGTAAAATTGATACACCTGTGTGGTAAAATGAAAAATATATAACTAATGCAAAACAGTTTGGCTAGTCCTTCCTGTCTTCCTGTCTTCCTTTATTTCCTCTGAGCTCATAGACATTTCATCACACTGTGAAATAATGACTTATCTAGGGGTCATCAGGCTTGTAGTCTGTATTAGCTTGCAGACATGCACCTCCAAGAAAAGGTTACATAAAAAAATGCATTAACTCTACAGACCCTGAGCCCAGGATGCCTTTTACATGTCCTTGTGATTTCTATTTGGACTGAATTAGGCTTTTGTTCACTTATTCTTCTCTCAAACTAAAGTTGTTTAATCAGCACATTTAGACTTCTGGCATACACAACATGCATAATTATACAAAGGTGTCCATGCTGACCTCAGCAAAAAATGATACAGGTTGGTTTGACTCTTTTAGAAGCCTTTTAGTGATCACATCTGTCCAACCTGAAGGTTTTACAGGTAATAATATTATGGAACCTAAAATAGTGTTTGCTTACATTTAATGTTTTTATATCCCAAAACCCATCTTTAGCCTGTCAAGCGCCTCCATGCAGGTGTGATGAAGACCTGTCCTCTGTCCTACGCTCCAAGAACTGCAAAAACAGGTTGATGTTCTACTTTAAAAGGTAGTTTGTAATTTTATTTTTGATTGGGGAAATGTTATGATATTAAAACTATATTTAAACATTTATTAAGTACAAGAAAAAGTTACAGATGGATGGATGATTTTGTTATTCATCCATCCCACTGGTAAAATAAGGAAATACAGACATGTTCAGTCTCAACTTTCTTTAAGGTAAGGTATTCCTAGCTCTATGTGATGTGTTTCTACATTATTTACTCTGGGCATAAACAAACTTTAGTTAGCATTGCAGTGCAATGGCAGCATGCTCAGAGTGCAATGAAACATAGCCTTATATATAACCTTAAACTCCAGCTCCACACTCTGCCATTAAAGTGAAAAACTCCACCTACTGCTGTCTCATGGAGTTGGAGGCTTGAGATTTTTAACACTTAACCACTCCAACTTTCACCAACTGTCCAAGCTCGGTGTTGCTGGTGCACCAGTACTACTTCAGTAAAAGATTGACTGCATACTAACAAACTGTGACACCTATTACCAATGACATGCATAACTTAGAATAAGAAATAAGATGCTGGTTAAACTGGAGAGCAACATGGTGCCTCATACCATTCTGTCACTCAGCCTCACATTCTGTAATTCTTCATCTCTCTAACCCACCACACAGAATGATGCACTAACATCACCACTGGAAATCACTTTATGTGTAACATCTGCCAAGTGAGGCAGGGATCTGTATATTGTAGTTTCACAGTAAATCTTGTTAAGCAATCTACCTTGACCAAGTGAGCTGTGTCAGTGTAATAATAAAATGACTCCATCCCACATTTCTATATATTCATGTTAACACACCTCCAGACTGAGGAGAACCCACTCGCGCAGAGGCATCCAGGGCTGGATTTGCAAATGAATGTAAAGTGTTATATGATCAGCATAATTTTATCCATCAATATCAGAACCGGATTATCTGTCCTTCACAATACATTTGTTGCTCTGGATTAACTGGATTTGGTCTTGGTGGCACTGAATGGTATATGTAATGTATACAAACAACACATGGGTAACACAACAGATTCATATTTTTTAGGCCTATCATCCTTTGGAGGCTGGCTTTACTCAGTTTTCTCATGTTTACACATCTCAAGATGAGCTGAAGTTTGGTTGGAAAAATGCATCTATAGTTGCATTATCTGGAGCAACTTTCTCTACAAATGAATACTTTATTAAGTGAAGAGTAAGTGTGTTATTCACCATGCACCACTATGACTTTATAATTTAGTACTACTTGCACATAGATCTATGTGTTTATTTCCTGTTTGCATACAGTTCTGTTTACATCTGTCTACTCTGCATTATTTCTGTTTACATCTGTTTACATCTGTAAGTCTGATCACTGACCACTTATTGCTCAACTATTTTTTAAATTCATTTTGTATTTTAACTTTTGTATTTAAATTGACACTTTTTATTATTTGTCCTTAATTTACTGCTCTATGTGCCTTTGACTAGCCCCCCATGGACAAATAAAGTGGTTAGAGAGGTTAGAGTGAAAAAATTGATGGCAGAAATGTAATTATTTTTAAATTCAATGTTTTCAAAACTACATCTGAGCCTTGTCTGTTCTGTAGGAGGGAGTTTCCCTTCACTTTTATTTCCTCTTCCAGGCCTGTCACTCACTTACACATAGGAACAGCAGGAGAGCCTTTAATGTGATCCAAGCCCTGTCATTACTGCTCACTTGATAATGCAACATGTTGCAGCAAAGGGGTGGCAATGCTCCTGATGGGAACAAGACCTCTAATTTCTACACATTTCTACAAATAGCTTTCAGAACATGCTACAGTATAGGCTGGCAGTCAAGGACAATCCATATTATATTTGACTCTCTCTGATTACTATATTCAACACTCTTTAAGTCTGGCCTTTTAAGAAATAACCTGTTCAAATCATCAACATATATAGCACGCTTTACAATTTAAATGAAGAATTTGCAACTTTTTAATCCAGTAGCTGTCGCCCGGATCACCAGTATGAAACCAACACAAACTGTTTGGTGACACCTCGGCTATTGTGAAGCCTCCGCTCTCCTCCAGCGGCACACCCCCAACCCTCTCCACTCATGTTCGCACAAGAAGTTATCAATTAGAACGCACTATAATTAAGCACCATTAAGCACAAGCGGCAGAAACAAATGTCTTTTGATGGAGCTGCAATTACCTGTGGCCATTTTTATGTTAGCTTTTTCAAAGCTATATATTGCACATTAATTGACACGGAATGACCGTGATCTAAACACACTTGGATGTCAGACATATGTAACATCCATAAAGGAAAGAGTAGGCTATTAAATTCTTCTTTTCTCTGGTCCTTGACTTAAACAGCTTTAAACACAAGGCTGCCCCGTCCATGAAAATATGATGTACACACGGCTCATATACAAATACAGCTGGTGGACTCACACTTATCACTCATTGTAAACAGTCAGGATATACTTGATTTCTGCGACATTTATTTGTAAAACGTTGCACATTCTTCCTTTAATAATTCAGGGTAATATAAGAGCAATTTCTCACTCATATGCACACTAGGTTTTAGTTTGTCCCACTCAGAAAAAGTGGCATTATCAAACCACCACATTTTTTCTTTCTGCACAGAGAGCCTTTTTTAAATGGATATGTTTTAGCCTCCCTTAACCACTGGTTCACAAGGAGCAGTGGAGCTTTAATCTACTGACTCATTTCATCAGTATGCAAAACTAAATTCAATCAGTGCTCCCCACAATAAATATGACTTGCCGTTTGATCGCAGTAATAGAATTAGGTACCTTGCAAGACAGACGAAAATTGGAAAGCGAATAAAAGGGTCAAGAAACAGAGAAGAGTCCACAAATGTTGAAATGAAGACAGCAAAGCATGTTTTGTCTTCTACCCAAAGCTTTGTGATTACACATGCCAGTGTTTAGGAACAAAGGGGATTCAGAAACTGTTGTGGATACACAGGTAGTCAGTAGGATGTTGGTGAAAAAGTGAGAAGTGAGAAAACAATAGTTTTAATATATGCTGTTAAAGAGATGAGATGGATTAAAGAAATACATTCTTTTAAAGGGAGCTTGCATGATAATGCAATCAGAATATTGCAAATCTTGATATTATTTAATGCTATAGATTACAACCTTAATTTATATGTAAAGTATATTTTAGGGAGGACATTCTGCGATGTGGCAAACATTTCTACAAGTCAATTTTTTTCAGACTCCAGTAAAAGCAACAAAAACATTGCACGGATAATACAATAATAATAATTGCAATCCCAGGTCTTTGAGTACAAGGTTTCTTATCAGTTCTTTCCAGCCAGCTGCATGAATTACAGTCACATGTATCAACTCAAGCAATACAAATATTGTTTGTTCAAATTGATACCATTGCAGATGGAGTAAATGAGTGCACCTTAGTTGTGAAATGTTGCTGTAGTCTCAGAAAACACGATCCAAAGTGTTAAGAATACACAAGCAATTATTAAATTAAACAAGAGATCAGATCACTTGCATTTAGTTTATTGACTCATTTTATGGACATAAACTTCCTGTTCTGTATTGATTGGATGTACTGGTAGTTGAAAATCACCCCCCACAGACCAACAAAAAGTAGTCACTCTCACATTGGATGTGAAAGCTTTAATAGAAAGGACATCCAAACTAAACTGATTGTTTCCTAACCTGCTTTTAATTGAAAAGTAGCTTCACTCACCTGAGTAAAGAGGCAATTACTTCCTCCTGCAGCGACACTTTGAAAAACAGAATCACTACTGGACATTTCAGCTTCCACCAAGCCTGCAACTCAGTCTTTGATTCCCTGCCACTACTGTGAGAACTCACCAGAGAGACACAGAAACTAGAAAAGGCAGGACAGAGAAAATCAATAGAAGCAGCTTAATGTGGTAAAACCATGTTGACACTGAGTAATGCTTGATGGAGTGGAGAGCAGTACAAAGCCATCAGACTCTTTACAAGAAGATATGGCTCTGCTTAATTAAAATACAAAGCTAAAGTATATACTTCTACTATCTTTTAATAGTTTGTAAATGTTTGTTTCAATTATGTCTGTAGAAAAAGGTAACACCTGGGACATGAAATGAAAATAGAGCACTTTGAAGATGGTGGACAATAAAACTTTTGGGAACTGATTTTTCCTAAAGGATACTCAGAGCACATGCAGGTTACCAAACTACCACAGTTTCAGTATATTGAGTCTTAAAATGTCACCTAAGCAGACTATGTATGCATCTACATTTGATTTTTTTATAATAGCATTACCTCAACAGTGTAAAAGAAAGGTCCCAGTTACACATAAAGTTAGCTAACAGTATGGGAGTAGGAAACTATTGTAATGTTTTCATATTTTCACATTTTATACCTTTACCCATAATTATTAATTCACAACACCATTCATCTTATGTGTTAAGTAGTTATTTTTGGAGAATAGTAAATATGAAGCAAGAACTACAAGCAAGCTAGCTTAGCTAGCAAACTATAAACTTCCTCGAGTCAATGCAGAAAATTAGGCCAGTATCTTTACTTCAAAACTTAGTATGGTTTTTATGCTTTGCTTTCAGAACCCATTCTGCAAAGGAGATATTTATGAGTTTGATGGATGATATTAGGCAGATTTTGTTATCTTTGGGCATTTCCAGGCAAGCTGCTTCCCCGTGCTTGATGTCCATACATTAAGTACACTGTTAGCTAACGGACTGATAGCTCCAGCCACATACTGACCAAACAAGATGAGTAATACCTATCATCTTATCCAGCTCTCAGCAGGAAAGCTAATTAATTTCCAAAGTGTCACAGTACTTTTTAGAACAAGTTACTTTAGGGTTATCAATAAACATGAGAAGAGGTTATGATAGCATAAAATAGCCGACTTTATAGCTCCTTAACAAGGTACTTTGACTCTTTACACTAAACTAATAGCCATGAACAAACAGAAAGCAATACATATTCAACTTGGCAAAGAAATAAAAATTGAGTAATGATGCTTAAATTTTCAAACAGTCCTACAATTTTTGCATTTTTGTGGAACAGGATTTTCATTGCTATATTCATATTGACCCCATTTGTTGCTAGTAATGAAAAAGACTATATATTTGAAGTACCAAAAATACTAAGTGTGCACCAAAAAAGGTTCTGAGGTGGGGACTTGACCCACTGAGACAGACGATGAAATAAAGAATGCATCTTGTATCCAGACAATGAAAAAACAAACAGAATATATAATATAGAATATATATATAAGAAAACACAGCAACCACGTCGTTTTCACAGATATGTTTTTATTTGTCAAACTGAAAGAGCCTTTGTTTGAAGCAACATCTTTTTTTTTAATTTTAAGCTGTACACAGTTTCTCCCTCTCCTCTGCAGGCTTCAACCTAACCAGCCTTATTATAGGTACGTTTTCTACATAGTGATCGACACTCAGAGTGAGGAGGTAAGAAATGATATGTGAACAGCAGACACAGAAACACAAAGACAGGATGAGATTCCACTTCTGCTCCCATTTTGAACCTGTGAGATGAGAGTTTTACAATGCACAAGACAATCTATGGTGAGTACAAAGTAAAGGCTATCAGATCTCCATGATATGCAACAACATAATGTGCCTGTGGACATCTTTGTAATACTGTACTGTTCAAACTCATACATCATGCAAACTTCCTCAAAGCTTTGTAGCAGCCTTCTGACAGGAAGCTGAACAACAAAGACCAATCAAAACAGATGCTGGCCAAGGTATTGTTATCTGGCATAAACAATTGTCAACATGAAAAACAATCGAGACAATAAATCTGGGAGAAATAGTCTGTTTATGTGTGTCATGATTGTGTCTATGACATAGATTCTCACTGAAAGCACGTTTTTACTTAATGGCAATATCTGGGATAAAAGATCTCTGTCATTGTTATATACTAGATAACAACAATTCTCTGTAGTCTCCTAACTGTGCTTTTTATCATTTCACTGTTGAATTGATCCAAAAACGCTTTTATTCGTCTATGAAAATAAAAGTGGCACTGTATTTTCACTGAAGTTTTGCAAACAACAATTATTAAGAAAGCATTAAAGTCATTAAGATTTGTAAATGTCTTACTTTCTATTTCAGGCTTGGCTGTGATCTCACAACAAAGACATTTTATTCGACGATACAAAATCATTCACTAGTTTAGTGACTGAAAAACTGACAAGTGAAACACAAAGCGTACACGTAGACGTGGCTCCCTCTTATTGTACCGCTCGAGAGCTTTGTGAAAAACTAGTCAAGAGAGTGCAGAACACAGCTGTAATCAAGGCCTTTTTTTAAGTCATGAAGAAGGTTTGACTCAGCTGCGATACTTCAGGTACCTATTTGCTTCCATTTATTTAACCAGACAGGCATCACTGTTTATTTACTGCAGGATACAAAGGAGCTCATAGAGTGGTAATTTCATAAACAGCATCTTTATCCCCTGAAACCTTAACGTGGCACATGAAGGTGCAGAGCTGCTGTCTTTTCTAGTGAAGGACCCGGCACATCTTTGACATTTAATTACTTTATATCAATAAAGAGCAGATCCACTGAAATAGACACTGCCCATATTGAATCCATCTGTACTGTTATTACAGTTCCTGTTCATTGCAGATTTGAGATTATGACATGTATTTTTGTCTTATCTTGGAATACGCTCTCATTTCAAAATAAAGAAATTAATTAACAGTTATCATATTATATATCAAGATCATAAAAGAATGCTTTTCAATATTTGAATTACGTGGATGGGATATAAATAATGATCTCACTTATTTGACATTTAATTAAATAATATTACTTAGAAAATCTTTAAATATGTGGCCAAAAGATTTACATTTGTGGGTTTCTGTGATTGACATCTATCCTGAGCTTTTTAATTGATTCAACTTAGATCTCCAAGACAACACAAAGACATTAAAGAAGGATTTTATGCATCTGACAGCTGAGACCAATAAATCTAAATAAATAGAAAAAAAATTAAAAATAGAACGCAGAAACAATTCTTCCAAATATCTTAGAAAAAGTGTAGCAATAATTAAAAAAAGAAAACTCCCAATGAAAGCAATTACAACATTTCAACTAGAGACAGCCTATAAGCCTCAGTGTCAGTGCTGCAGCCCCACATGTTACTGCAGTGCTTGTTTATTGTCGCACATATCAGTCATCCTAGGTAAGCTTTTGCAGTGTGTATTAATGTTTCAGAACTATTTAAAAATGCACATAAAAATAGGACCCTAAATCATAGCCGTTGCTTTCAGGGCGGTTTTAAATGATTTGTCATAATATACATGTATAATTCACGCACCATGCAAATTCTTAGTCTTTTACATATTATACAATAGAATTAATAGTGTTTGGATTTGATGGAGTAATGCCAGTGTCTGTTAGGGTAAAAGCATGGTTTGATGAAGTGTAGTAATCCAAGTAAAAATATATTAGCTAATGTGATAACAGGTGATCTCTTCATTTTATTTTCGACAGATTATTATGCTATTAGGATGGTTAATCATGGCCAATGAAGCACGGCAGACAGGTTTCACATCTTTGTTAAAAAGTGACACTGTACAATAGCTTCTATGGCAACAATTTAAAACCACAGCAGGACCCCTTTCCAACTCTGCCCATAAACTCCACCCCTCCCTTATATTTTACAGAAGTTCATTCCATACAGGATGGTGACTCTTGAGAAGAATAAAAAGACAAAGATCACGCCTTAGAGGAGAAACTAAAAAAGACAAAAGTGGAACCAGGGGGGCAGGTTTGAAATCATTGTACAAAAAGAACAAACAGCAACCCACCACAACCAAACACATTTTCTTGAAAAATCCATTGGAAATTGATTTCTTTTTACAGGTTGCACAGTTTATTTT
Organism: Labrus bergylta; assembly: GCF_963930695.1. NCBI lineage: Eukaryota > Metazoa > Chordata > Actinopteri > Labriformes > Labridae > Labrus > Labrus bergylta. Next base: position 12,997,844 of record NC_089196.1, read on the forward strand.
GAAAAATACTGGGTGAGATAATCCAGTATGCCAAGGGACAGGGGACGATGGCGAAAAAAGATGGAGGAAAAAAGGTCTTCACTCTTCCTCTGTGCATCCGAGTATCTCTACACGCAAAGTGATCCTGCCATACCATGACCAGGGAAGGATCCGGAGGTGCCGAGCATAGATGGGTGGATCTATCACATTCTTTCTGTGTGTGTCGTTGTCAAAGTTCCCCTGGAATACCTAAAAAAAAACAAAAAACATATGGGAGTGTTTATATCTGCAAGTAAGAAGAATTTACCAGAAAAAAGAAAACAACCGGGTTAATTTCAGCCTTCCAGTGTCAATGTTGCAGTCATATTAGAGGGGTTTTAAAACTCCAAAAATGTTAAACACTGTGGAAAAATACCTCCAGATAAAAAAATGAAAGAAACCTAGTTGTGAACATTTCTGCCACATTTCTTCTCTGATTTTCCAGACTTTTACCTTGAAGGTCTCACACCTGAGCAGATACTGAATGATGTGCAGATCAATCAGAGGGTCAATTTCAAACAAAGCAAATGAGAGAACAGCACACAAAGTCAGCCCTTTTCTTTGTTTTTATACTTCTTTAATTCCTCACACGTCAGCACATCATCTGTTTTCCCCGGTGGGAAACTGTTCATTGTTAGAGCGGCACAGCTGGAAGGCCAACCCTCACAATTAGTGACAGACATCGACTGTTGTTTCTTTAGCTTACTGTGGGATGTTATTAGCATGCATCTTACCCTACCCTTTTAACTTCCTCAATAAAAGACAGGCTATGTTGAATGTTGCTGTAAAAGAAAAGCTCTTTCCCTCCTACGTTGGCTCTGTAAGACTCACAACATATTGTGCAACAGCCTTATTTGCATTTTGGATCAACACACCTAAGCTGTCATAATGTCGCTGGTATCATATCACTCTGGGTAACTACTGCAAATCCGGCTGTATGAGATGGCTGGAAAGGGATAACTTTCAGTTAAGACCTGTAAGACAACAACAGTTGTCAAAATGTATCAAACCAGCACAAAGCGGCTAATAGTCCAGATGGGATGTGTGCTCCACCGTTGGTTATTAGAAGCTTTGTGATGATGTGTGTTTAAAAGACAACAGAGTGAAGGATATTGAGATGTAATGTATCAACAGGGGCTGCTTCATCAAAGGGGATGATCATTGCAAATTAAACAGATATGATTATGACTGAGTAATTGGGATGTGATGAGAATCACTGTTGTGCTGAATGGAAAATCAGTGAGCCAAATCGGAGCAAGTGCTGGAGACAGGGGTTGACCTTTTTTAAGTACAGATTTAAGTAATTGTGTCTGCAAAGTAATCTTGAGGGCTGGTTTGGATTTAGACCGTGAAAACACGGTCCTGATCTCCCTTAATATTAAGTAATGGAGACAATGCAGAATAATGGTTTAGACAATGGTTTTAGAAGATAATGGTTTTTGTGTGGTCGGACAAAATATTTATACACCACTGATTCAAGTGAAAAAGAATAATACAAAATAAATTATGATATTAAGAGATCTACGTTTTTGTTTGGGTTTCATAGCCTCTACAAACTTTTAGATGTGTTTAATTGTAGATTTGACACAGAAAATCTTTGAAAAGATTTGAGTTGGAGGGCTTCTTTAAGCACAAGGCCTGTTTAAGAACACCACACAACCTCCTATGCCCTCCAAATCAGATAACTGAAATTGACTCCACGGATTGGTCACACATATTGAGTTCATCCACTCAGTAAGTAACTTGAATCTCTTCATTGTAAATCCAAGCAAGAACCTTATGTAAAGGGTTCAAGTTAGTGACAGAACAATGAGAACCTGACACATGCAATCCATTAGTGTAAATCATTTAGGCAGTAATCCAATCGAGAAGAAGAAACGTTAGATAAAGTTCACAACAGACTTATCCTTCAACATGAGCCATGCATATACATGTCTGTAAACTACAGTAAATATAATGAAGGGCTTTTACATGATGGATATTCATCCAGCTATGAGCATTTTAAAGGGCTATGCATTTTTTAACACCACAGTGGATTAACTTCTACTACAGTTTCTGCACAGAGTGAGATTGAAATCACATCCATCATCATAATGAATGTGGAGTGGCTTATGAAATGTACAACATATTAGAGATACAACAAAAGTTTGAAGAAAATCAGCTAAACTGAAATATGTAACCCCGAAGTAACTTTTGTTTTCTTTACCCAACTATCAAAAAACCACAACTTTATCTTTCCATTTAGTCTCTAAGGTTGAGGCAAGGCATTGCATTTGTAACGTTGTTGCTACCACACAAAATGTAAACTTGTTTCTATCATAACATATTGATCCGTTGTCTTGGCTAAACAATTAAAAATAATAATATAATAAACAATGAACTATATGTGTTAACGCTTCTTTTTTTACCCCATTACAACATCGATCAATGGAAAACTTTGTCGTAATGACATTTAATAAGGTTAATAAAAATATAGGTCCCAATAAAGAAATGCATTACTCAAACTCATCTACAGCTCAATTATCAATCATGTGATTTACAGATGCTGCTATCCAGTAGGAGCTGGAAAGGTAAAATATAATTGTCCTCCAACAACATGCAAAGATATGACACAAAATCTAAAGTCTGCCTCTTTCTCATGTGTGTGTGTTTCCATTCATAAATCAGCCTTCATAGAATTATTTAGTCTGTATTGTGCTTTCTTGTGTTACTGTTTTTGGAGACTAGAGCTTAAATCATGTGACAGGTGTACCCTTTTGTTATTTTTCTTATTCTACATGTCTAATATAAACAAGTGGAGGCAACCTTTAATCCAACGTTCTTTTTCATCATATTCCTCCTGCAGTGAAACACATTCTCAGCCCTGTATCATCATCTATATTGTAGCACAAAGCGTAGACTCTAGTCAGGCACAGATTGCATCTGCAGAGAGGCAAACAACACAACATCAAATGGCAATCTGCAGTGTGACATTTCTACCTCTTTCTCTGTACGTCTTAGAGACGTAGAAACAGACAGGACTTGAAATGCTTACAATATTCAAGGTGTCGTTATCTAAATATTGTGTGCTTGAACATATTGAATATTCTGACAGAATATTCAGTGACCAACTGTGACTTTCAACTTTGATATCATACATGCTTTTTAAATATTTCCAGAGGCTTCTAATAAACTTCATGATTACCAACTCTGATGAGTTTCAGGTTGATGATGATAATGTCAAAAAGTTTGACTGAGTTCACTCTTTAGGACTACTTGTGTTTTTCATTCAGTGATTGTCAGGGGCTGACAGGCAGTAAACAGAGGCAAAGCACAACATGGACAGCAGTTCTTGAGACTTCTAATCAGCAAAAACATTGTAAATATCGTGATCACCCAGAGCATTCAAAACCCTCATCATAATCATCATAATCAATATCATTAAGCATTGAGCTGGGTCTTCAGCTTTTTCTTAAAGATGCATAGGGGCTGATCGGATGGAGTTTGGTATTTTGTTCCACCACCGGGGGGCGACATAGGAGAAGTAAAATGTAACATGTTGTTGGCAGAATGAGCTACTGTAGAAGGTGAACTTCTGAAGAGCATTATTTATTGCACTGTATCGGCTATAAACAGCCTATGGATAGCTTGGTAGTCTGACAATATTTTACAAAACACTGATTTGAAGTCAAGACAGGCAAACCTCTGTTTTTCAACATTCTCAAATCACATAATGAGTAATTCCATTAGTGAGATGTGTTAAAATTGTTATCATCTAAATGATCTAAATCCATGTGACTGATGTGGTTAAACAGGCAAAATGTAAAGTTAAAAAGTCAAACTTTCCAAATGACTAACAACCGCATCAATCATGGAATGAGTTCAACAGAACTTTCTCCAGTAAAAAAAATTCTGATAAAACAAAATTCCGAATTGAAGGACTCTTTTATGATACTGTCTGAGACCGCACAGATTGCAATTTGTATTGTACTAGCACAAAGACCTGACCGCTACAATCAGTTTTGTGGATACTATTACCTAGTGGCCAACAATGAAATTGAGAAAAAAAAATGGCTTTGATGCTGTAGACCCCTCCTCAAAATATATAAATGAATACATAAATCAGTTAATAAATGTCTAAATAAATACAAATAAAAGTCTGTAATAATGTTAATAGTTCATACTCAAATCCCTTTAGAAACTTCTTTCTGTCACTTTGTATGATCTCAATTGGTCTTATAGATTTATGGTTTATCAGTTCAGAAACCCAACAAAGACCAAAAACTCCCCAAATCTCTAGACCTCCCTGAGTTGACCTATTCTTTTCACTATTTATTACGTTTCAGAACGGCAACATTTCTCATTTGGAAGTGAGAAATGTGTTACTTTCAAGAGTGTTACCACAACTGTAATGTGTCAAGCAGGGCCCATCACTGCACAGTATAACAGCGGGAGAGGAAAATCATCGCAGCAGCGGCTGATTGAAATATGACAAGAATCTCAGCTGTACTGTGTGGGGAGCCACAGAGTGTCAGAGGCAGTGTGTCTCCAAAATAGACTGTCTGGAGCAGGATATGTGACAATTCACAAAAACTGTAATACTGGAAAAAGGAAAAGGGATTAGAAAGCTGAAAAAAATTATCATCAACAACACATTAGTATAAAGAGAGTTTCAAAACAAAATCCAGGAAAAGTCTGCAAATTAATACATTTTATGTCATTTTGATATTTAATATATGCACTTGCACATCTTTTAACTAGAGGATTTATCTGTAGAGAATAGGAGAATAATAGTAAGCCATAATCCCTAAACACTTTATAAACATGTCTTACCATCTTCTGATGTTTCCCCCCTAGCATTTAAAGGTCCCATATTATGCTTTTTCTGGTTTTATATGCTCTTTAGTGTGTTTTCCAAGTGTCCTGTGCATGTTTGGCTCCTTTCCCGCATGTCATTACCTGCTCGCTCTTTCCCCGATTTTTGGCTCTATCCAGTGTCCTATCTCTTCCATAAAGGCACAAAAGCCCAAAAATAAATCTTAAATAAATAAATGAATTATTTGAACCACATTGAAGTTTCACGAAAATGATATACAGTACTTTGAGGGAATACATTTAAAAATTAATAAATATATAGATTAATTATATACTGACTGATAAAGTTGTGAGCTTCTTATACCAACCCCCTAACTAATGAGTTTAAGTTACATATAAACATTACAAACAAGGTTCCATGAAAAAAAACTAAAAAACAGAACACTTAACTTAATTTAATTCTCATTTTCACTTCATTAAACAGGTAAGCACAAAACACAACAGAAAAGTTATCATCCTAGGTGTATATTTAGTTAAATGTTGTAAAAGTGTTTCAAGTCTCAACTAGAACATAAGAAGGCTCACTTTGTTTTGGGACCAAGAATGTCAAACCTATCGTTCAAAATTGATTCTCCTCTCATCCCTCTCCTTTCTGTTCCCCTTCTCACTGTTGTCCTTGCTGTCGGTGTCTTGATGCTTTATTGCCCGGCCCCCAGATTTCTCATATTGTATACAATACATCACCCAGCTAAGTGGAACTAGCAGCACTGCGTTTTTTTAGAGGGGATAAACACAATGCCTTCCATAAGGTCAGAGTATGGAGTGTCACTTTTATCATCAAGGATGAGCCTCGAACAAAGCATAGCGTCCTAAATATAGCAGGAGAGGGTGTGCTGGAGGTTTTTGCTGCTTGCTTATCTGTTACTGGATCACAGAGTGCAAAGATGTGGGACTTATGGAGGGTACATTCAAAAACTGGTAAGTACATGGTATTTCATGGCTTACGAGTTTATTATATGACATCCTGGCAATCCAGAAATATATGTGAATCTATTTCATTGTCAAAGTAACTAAAATTTGGGTGAGTCAGAAAAACGTCTGAACTCCAATATGTATCTTGTTGTTCCACATGTCTTCATTTGTAGTACACTACTTAAAAATGTTTGAGTGTCAGAAAACCAGTACATGCCTGCTCTTGTTTTGTCCTATAAAGTGTAGGTGACATGGGTGCTGGCTGAGTTGGTTCTATAACCAACAGAGTGGCTACTTTAATAGCAATAACTGTGCCTGGTTAAAATGACTGTATCTGCACTTTGGCTTTCTGAAGCAGAAGAAATGTTGGATTTTATATGTGTCTCAATGCAGCAATGACAAAAAAAATCAAAAAACAAGCTCAGTTTAAATGAGGCTGCCACAGCTGAAAAATCTGAGCCTGCTGTACCTGACCCCTCGGCCCGAAAACTGGAGGAAGATTCTCCGCCCCCTGACTGGTGGAGCCAATTGGTTTTATTTGTGCACACTGCCAACTACTGGCAACTGAAATAGTAAGTCTCACTTCGTTGCCCCCAAGTATAATTATTTTATCCAACAATCGAGACACAAGTGTATAGCACCCATTTGTCTCAGTGTGTGTTGAGACTGACCCAGGAGCCACAACTCTGCTCCAGACTATTGATTTTCCTGCCGCTGGAGTCTGGGGTCTGCATTACCAAGGGATGCCTTGTATGCCTCTAGAGATACAACTGCCCGTGCTCCATTATTTAAACCTGCTGCACAGGTTAAGGCAGCAGGTCACTCAGATCTCTTCTCTCTCTAACCCTTTGCCGGGAATTGTGAAACCAGGAAGGTCAAGAGTGGTCTACAGCTTAGAGGAGGCAGAACTACTTCTTCCAAGAGGACGGTAATACGTTCATTAGAACACTCTTCTAATCTTGAAGTGCATCAACCCTTGCAGCCAACCTTTTCTAAATTCTCAGAAATGAAATATGATTATTAAGATTTAGTGTTAAGATCATTGTATTCACAGTTTTCTAACATTCAGTTACCCTCTGACCCTGAGGGAATTGAAGGCTCTAATGGCTAATTAACCCCGTGTCATCTGAATGAAACACTATTAAACATAAATCAATTGCTTTTGTGCTTGATTGCCCTCATCAACTGACTGTGTACATATTGACACCAGGGATAGAGCAGTAGAGCAAGGACTAGCTAAAGTAGCGA
>NC_089196.1:14058641-14161141 GCF_963930695.1 Labrus bergylta
ATAAAAAGGCTAATAAATTTAAATCTGAACAACAAAAGCGATTGCAATGGCAGTATTTCCTATTTTCCTTTGTTTGTGTCCCTTTGATTCATGGGAGCCAAATGGTGACTTAGACGGGATGAAAATGACCCTTCACAATGTCTTGAGTAGCGTTGTGATTTAAGAGCTTTGTTTTTCTAAGAGTCTCTTGTCATTAAAATAATTCATTCCCATTGAACCTTGAAGACTCTACAATGAATCAGCTTTCCTTTTTTTATTCTTCTAAAGACCAAAAGAGGTGAGGAGTTGACTTCATGGTTGAAACCACAGGGGAGACAGGAACGCTGGAACCCCACTGGACCTCCAAAATGTATTCTGTGAGACATTCTGGGATTATATTTCTGATCTTATGGCACTGCAGAGGACGGAGAGAAAGCTAGGCTCATTTTTTTTTTGTGAGAGTTTTGCCAGAACTTTTAAAGAAGTGCATATCCCCAACATGCATATTACATAAATCAGGGTGATAAAGAGCATTGGTGTGACGACAAACTGTCCAGAGGGAGTGCACAGTGACCACTCCATGACCCTGGAGTGTGGGACCCCACCTGACCTCAAGACTTGGGTTCAAACGGTCAATTGTAGGTCACTGGCAAAACTGGAGGGGGGGGCGAGTGTATGTGCCAGAAGGTTTAGCTTTTAGACCGTGTGTGTGTGTGTGTGTGTGTGTGTGTGTGTGTGTGTGTGTGTGTGTGTGTGTGTGAGTGAGTGTAGTCTATTGAGGACATTGTCTTTGATTCCTGATTGATACCGGTAATGAATGTCCTACAGGTTTGCCATCAGCAAACAGGGCTAACTTAACTCCCATCCCTCCAACACAGCTTCCCTTCAAAAAGAGATTCATAGTTTCCCACTTGTTGTTCCCACAGTGAAGATAACCGTGTATTTAATTCTACCTAATCCACTCACTGCCCCTAGTTCTACTGTATTCTTAATAGCTCCAGTCCCTTCTTGTCTTTTTTCTTTGTTATCATCACATCTTTCTTGCCATTCATCCGTCTCTCTAGCTCCAGCCACCTGGCTGGCTATTTATCCTTCTAATGAGCTCCAGACACTCTTCTAAACAGTTGTCAAATAGTCCTCACATGGCCATCACTTTTACTGGGCTCAAGCTAAGGCAAATCAAGCAGCAACATTGTAGCAATCAGCCAAAAGAATGAGAATAAGGGAAACTGTGGCTGAACACAATAAGCATTCAAATGTATCAAGGACTACAATATCAGAGGTGGGATACAGGTGCTAATGAATCTAATGGTAACCATGGTGATCTGGTCATGCAGCAAACGTTAACACAGGGTGAACTTTCGAGAAAAAATTTTTGCACTTATCTCAGATTCCCATGAATAAAAATATCTGTGAAAAGATCAATCTACTGACATGTAAGTAGTACACACATATAATCTAGGTCTGCAATCAAGGCAAATCAAGATCTTAAGAATTGAAAATTGTGAAGGTGTTAAAGGGTCAGACAGACTTTATCTTCAAGCAGTGGAGTACATTTTTCTTTGCACTATCACCTCTGTCTAATTTCCCCAACCTTGTCCTTCTTGAGGCCAACATGTGAACATCACTCACAGTGTCTGTACAAGCCAAGCACCCAGTTCATCAGAAACACCTTCTCTGGCCCCATGGCTGACCCGTTCTCTCTTGGGGTCAGGATAACAGGCTGCAGGGCTAACACACTGGATGAGAAATGGACTGGAGTCGTTGGCGTATATGTGTGTCTGTGTGCCTGCTCAGCTGCATTTGGAATATCTGTTTTACTGTGTATAATGTGTACGACTCGCCTGTCAGAGGGGGCCTGTGGAGGTTACACAAACACAGAGGAGGGTTATTTATACTTCCAGGAAATTATGGTGCTTTCTGTCAGATCTGGCCCACTGTATCCTGATCTGGCTTGGTCTTTGTCTGGTCTTAACCTATTTCCAGCCCACACATTGCCTTTGGTACACAGAGAAGCAGAATTGTTCTAATACTGCTGTCAGTGACAACCCCAGTGGCCAAACTCTGTCAGTCTACGGCTCTGAGCCCACCTCCACAGATGGCCCAGCAGTACTTAAAAATTCACCCCCAGGGTTTTACTGCTCTGTTGTATGGAGGACTGTCACAGCACAAGGAACATGTGGTTTAGATATGGGAAAAGCATCCTCCAAGAGCTCTCATGGCCTGGCACAATGAGATGTCTCCACCCCCAGTGAAAGACAAGAAAACCGGGCATGCCCTCTTTTATTACCAGACAGCCCACCAGCTAAGAATCTAAAGGATCCTGATACGCAAGAAGCTACATCCTGGAAAACATTACTGAATAATGCCATGTTATTCAAACTTTTAATTGATTTAACTCTAATTTGTTTTTGTTTTTAATTTTCTCTGTGGTTGTAGTACATGCTAATGAGCCTTCAGTTTCCATGTACGTAGTCAGTCGGCTGTCAGGCGACCAGCCAGTCAGAGAACAGTGATTTACACTCTCGTATCCGGAGAAGGGAAACCTGCTGTTACCTCTCATTCAGCCAGCCACCCTTTTACTCCAACTGAGGCAAAGAAAAAGCCACAAATCCACATATCAGCATTTACTAATTTGTTTATTGCCCTCGTTCTGGCCGCTGTTCCTCCCCTCTCACCCACCCTCTAACCACCCCTCCATACGCTCCCTCTCTCTCTCTCTCTCTCTCCTATTGATCTCCCTGCTAAAAAGTGTAAGTGTTACAGGGTGTGTTAGGCCTTCAGAAAGAAGCTGTCATGTGCATTAATGCATACAGGGGGAGTGGGTGTAATAAGTCCCTGAGGCACGACTTCCTTCTAAGAGAATTTAACTCATCCAGTGACAGTCTTGTTTAGCCTTGTTTTGCAATTGAAACGAAAATTCAACAACAGCAAAGTTGCGCGACTACTTGAGGTCAAAGCCTCTCCTTACTGTGAACACATGCCAAGTATTTTGCATGTCTGGTACTGTGTCTCACACTTAAGCTTGTGTGTGTAATCATGTATATTGGTAAAGATGGTGATGAACTTGGGCGGGTGGCTTCTGGAAAGGTGCCAGGGTGAGTTATAAACAAGCTGGGGGTTTACTTTAGGGGTGAGGGGGCAGGGAGAGGGGAAGGAGGGGGCAACACAGAGTGTGTCTGTCCCGGCAGGTTCCCTGCTCAAATTCCACTGATATGACTTTAATCAGTCCTAATCTACTTATTGGCCTCCTGGGGCACTGCTCAGCCTAAAGTGCTTAGCGTGATGCAGGGACCCATAAGATGCTGCCACTCGGAAGCATAAAGTGGGTTGTTGCTGAGGTTGTTATTTTTTTCTGTTACTTAATCTGATTAATTTAACCAAACTATACTAAAGGAAGTTACTTTACCTCTGCGCCTTTTTTCTTGACTTCTTCACTGTCCTGCAATCTTCTTTATGTTGTATGCATTGCTATAACCTTCACATATTGAACACAGAATAAGTTGCATAAAATAACGCCTATGAAGACTTTAAAGTAGATGGACAGAACATTGAGCCCCTTGTTTTAAACAACTCATCACATCAAACTGTAAAAGTGAAATGTGAAGAACTAAGAGACGAGAAGGGCAAAACCTGTTGTTTCCTGCAATTGTGAAGACTAATTGAATAATTCACTCCATCTTCTAATGGGGGTTAAGAGACATAACCCCAGCTAATGAGAGACGGAGACAAATGTATTCACGATAATGAATTTTGTGAAAGCATGTGCAGGTGCATTGTCTTTTCAGTGAAGGAAAGGCAGAAGCTATGTGAAGTAACTGTGCCTGTACCTTCTGTATCTTATCCTCCTTAATACACCTGACACCGCGTGATAAGGTGAATGTGATGCTAGATGAGTTCACAGGCCGTGTCAGGGCACTTGTCACCTGTGCCAGTGTGATCATAGATTATCAGATTAATGCTGATGCTGCACGAAGGCTGCTCTCAATTTCATTCGATTCCAAAGATCACCTGGGGTGGCTGCGGAGGTGGAAGTGCTCTGACCTCTGCAATGTTTGATTCATTTACACACAATAAAACTGTACTGGCTCCGGCTGCTGCCATTTCTTTGTGTTGATTTTTCCCTGTACCTCTGCAGCCCACTCAGTTTTTGTTGTTGCTTCATTGTCCCAGCGTGTCCTCTGCCAATCTTTTTCCTGCTCCCATTGACCTTTCATTCCCCTCATACATGTCTCCTCTCAGAGGACAGGCCCTTGCGTGGAAGTCCTCCTCATGTTCAATGTGATCAATACAAAGGGCAAGGACCTTGCACACAAACTCCCCCGCTGACTAAACGAGAAGGATTAAAGGCTGCAGAGACCGTGGTGGGAGCAAGTACGTGTTTGTGCATGTTTGTGAGTGTGTGTACGTGCTCTTGTCCTTGTGTGTCTGCAGCACATGTGTGCATGTCTGTGTGTGTGTGAGTGCTTGAGGGGAACACATTCTGAAACTTGTAAATAAATGGTGATGTGATCTTTGCAGGATGGGCAGAGTAAGCTCAGAGTTCATGACCCTGGTCTGTGTCACATCAAAAGGTCCTTGCAGGTCACACAAATGCACACACACGGTCGCACACTTACTGCCACATAAGTAGGGAGAGAGAGAGAGGGATTAACACAGATACACGCTAGCAGCTGGTTGGTCATTTAGAGATTTCTATTATCGAGATAGTGAGGTATTAATAGAAACTTGTACTTACACTGCATTCTCCTCTATAATAGATGCTTATTTCCCTGACCCTGCATGCTTGTGATGTGTGGGTGGACATAAAGTTCAGGGGTGCAAAGTGGTAAACAGTGGTTAACAGGTGCAGAGGTGAAAATCAGATCCAAGAATCAAGGTGTGGAGCAATTTTTGTTGTCTTAAGTTGTAAAAATGTAGGCGACCAAAGACACCTGTAGTGCTCTTCAAGTGAAGGGAAACTAATGGACATTTAAAGTGAATTTTGTGATTTTTTTCCCATTAGGAGCCTGTTCAGATGTTCAGAAGTTTGTATTTTTTTTTTTAAATCGACTTAATTACCAGTATTTGAAACTATAACACAAAGACTATTTTGAGGTTTGATATTTTTGCATTATAGGTAACTTGAATCAGCTTATTCTTGTTTATGCACATCCACAGGAGGGTGTTCACAATTATGGATTTAACATTTTACATGTAAAATATAAAGCAAGATACAGTGTTATTTTTCTCATATATATATATATATATATATATATATATATATATATATATATATATATATACTGTATATATTTATTTTTCTATTTTGAACATTTCAAATGACTATCAAATAACATATTAGAGCAGTATGATGGAATCCAGAGCTCTTACTCCATGAGTCCCTCAATAGAGAACGCAATACTTAACGTGACCATGCTGTAGCTCTGTTCCTCTTTGTGAGGACATGGAAGAGGGAGATTAGTTTTTGTGGCAAAGGTTGGAGTGCAGTACACAAACATTACCAAATGATAATTGGCTCAAATCATATTGCACAGCTTGTTGTAATCCAATTTGGCCTTTCATAGAGCCAGGGCTAAGTGGAAAAAGTATTGTTATTTCTAATGGATACAGATTTGCTAAATTTGAAAAAAATAAAAATAGTTCATTATAAGAGCACACTTGTCTTAGAGTTTCATCTGCTTACTCAAAAACTACAACTATACTGTATATTTGTTGTGCAAAAAGGAAATAAAGCTTAAACACTGGCTAGCCTGTCCTCAAAAACACACTTCCACTGCCCACATTTTAAGGACACTGCAAGTTCATATGGCTTCTCCTCTCTTTTTATGAATAAAATGTAGATAAATAAAGAATAACTGCAGAGTGGGGGAACTTTAATATTATTACCAAAACGCAACAGTGCTACAAATTATTCTTCGTCACTCCCTCGACTTCCCAGGGTCTGTCACTTCAGGACCCATTAAGGGGCAGTGAATAAGCCCCCTCTGCCCTCTGCCTGCCCTGCCTGGTTGTCACTGAGCGGGGGTCCAACCCTCTCCACTGGGCTTATCACGGGTCAGCATGCTGCAAGGGCACATATACTTACACACACAGGCACCACAAGCTGGACACTTCTTAGCATAACTCCTCGGTTCTATAGCACAGACCTTGCCACAGGGGGTCTGTTGTGTCATTTTGTGCATTTACAAACAGATAAAGCACAAACACACTGACTAACATTCTTTCCCTATCTCTCTGCAACACAAACATACACACACACACACACACACACACACACACACACACACACACACACACACACACACACACACACACACACACACACACACACACACACACACACACATTTCCCCTTTCCCTTGCCCTCTGTAACCCAACATACGCAATCCCAACTCCCACCTCTCTTGTCACCTCCCATCTCCCAGACCAAGGTCAGCTGTCCAGGCCTGGGGCTCTTGATGTAGAGGTTTTGACCCAACATGGCCACCTCTGTCTCTCCAGAGAGATTAACACAAGGCAGGGACAGAGAAACCAAGCTCCGCATGGCTCCGTGTTATCCCAGCCGTGCTCTCTTTCTGTACTCTCACTTCTCATTCTGTCTCAGATAACTCCTCACGTCTGCAGACGGGGGGACCAGGAAGAACTGCAAATTGAATATGTCTGGCAGGCAGATCTGTGAAGACTCTTGGGGGATGTTAGTGAGAGAAAGCAGACTGCAAGTGTCCACGTTGTGTCACTCAGGCAACATACATAAAGGGATGTTTACAGGGAGATAAGAGGAGTTTACTATCCTGCTTGTGGCTTCTGTTTCCGTCTCGCCTTTTTTAAATTACATTTTTTAACATCGCTTGAAAGATAGTGAGGCAAAGGAACACTGCATCTGCATCTTTAAACAGGCCAAACACACTCAGCGACATCACTGTGAAGATGTTGGTTGGAGGTAGTCTTGAGGATCTTAAACGCCTCAATGTTGTCTTTGTTTCTCCCATTGCCTATCCCATTCCTGTGCTTGATTCCCACTCATTATTTCTCCTGTTGGACGGGGCTGAGGGGTGGTGGCCCCAGCAGTCAAAAGGTTAAACAAAGTGCTGCGACTGTCAGGCTGAGTGAAACCAACTGGCACTCGGCTATCAGAAGATAATCAAGGCTAATAGGTACATAATGGCTAACAGTGGGGCCGCGCTCGCTGGCAGATGCATCATGGGGGACTGAATGCAGACAGCGTGACCTCGCATTCCCACCGCAGCTCTCACTGCTGCAGAGTCATCACGCAGAAAGAGCCAGACACCAGGAATTTTACCCCTCCTTTGCCCTGGGATTACTCACCAAAGAGTCCCCCTGATTGTTGTACGCTCTAAGTCGCTGTTTGTATTTTTTTCCATTGTCATGTTAGTCGTTTTTATTGTTGAAATTAAGTTTTAACTGTACATGACGCTATCAATTAATGAACCATGAAGTGAACTGCCATTGGTGATGATGTCATTACAAGCATAGTTCAGCATTAGTTTATTCAGTGGGGACTAATGTGGATCTCAGTGAGTTATAGTTCCTGTAGCATATGCTTTCACTTTTGTCTAAACCAACAAACAGAATGTTTGTGTAACTGATGGTCAAAGGCCCCAAGGTCCTGAAGGACACTTTGTTCTGAACATGGAAGATTTATGATTCTGTGAAGCAAAGAGGAAGAGAGCAACATTGTGAGCCAGTATACTGTGGTAATATCGATGAGAGAGAGAGAGAGAGAGAGAGAGAGAGAGAGAGAGAGAGAGAAAAAAAAACGATCCACTGTCTTCAAATACACATTTAAAACCACATCTAAAGACAGCATTTTGAAACCAGCTTAGATTTAACAAATATAAAGAACAATGCCACACTCCAGACCGCAACATCTTGGCCGCACATTCTCCAGGAATTCATCATGTAAAAAAAGACATTCACACAAGGGTGATACTTTGACCTACCCAGCAAAGAGTTAACGTGCTCTAAATTGATGCAATTGAGCAGAAAGGGTCACAGGATCATGTGTTAACGAATGTACACATGCTCAGTTCTCAGCGCTCTGCGAAGCATCCAGCCAACACTTCCCCTCTGACAGCACTCGGTTGCCCTGGACTCCTCTCCAAAGACTCTCTCTGTAAACAAAGGCTGCTTTTGTTGAGGCCCTGTGCGTCAGAACCATCATCTCCAGAGGGAAAGAGGGATATGGAGGAGAGATGTAGGGGTGGGTGGAGAGAGTTAGACACAAAAAGAGAGAGAGAGAGAGAGAGAGAGAAGGAAAGCGTTTAGGTGGGGGTGAAGGGCAGGGGAACTGAGACAGAGGTCTGGGTAATTGCAGCACAATGGAGATTGTGTTTGATCTCTGAGGTGTCCAGGCCTATTTAGTGGGGAATGTGCCAGGCTGAGGAATGTTGTAGCTCTGAAAGGCTGAGTTTATCAGGAGTTCAGCAAGTGAGAACAAGAGGGGAGGAGAGAGATAGAAGAAAGAGAGAGCGACAGAGAGTTTAACCAGGCAGCCTTTTTCATTATTGGCTAATTATGCCTTTAAAGCCTCCGAGAACTTCAATGTAACACACTCTACGCACATGTTTTGTGTATGCTATCATGCGTCTATCGATGTATTTGAACTGAAGTGAGAAAGGCCAGCCTGATCTGTGCTGCAGTGCAGCAGCAGCCTCCTGATAGCAGGGCTAAACTGCTGGAGAGCAGAGAGTGCCCGCACAGAGCAGAAGGCTCTTTGAACTCTGTCTGTACTCTCTGCTGCAGAGCTTGAACTGGGTTAATCGCTATTAATATTTAACATGCTGCCAAAGTTCCAGCCCAGAAACTATATCAAAGCCAAGAGCTCCATCCAGCAGAGCCCTTTCAGTACTCTTCTATAGCAAGCTGGCTGCCATAAACACATGAAGCTGCCAACATGAGACTTGATAAAGTTATTACATTTATTTTTGAATAAAGGAGATTGTTTGCACGAGCAATCCATTTTCCATAGAGACTAATACTACATATTTAAAATTGGGGAATCGGGACCAAGAATCAAGATTCCCCTCATGCCTTGTCACTTTTCTCTGGCAATTTGGTGAGGCTTATTTGTTTTGGTAGCAGAAAACACAATTTTAGCCACAGGCTTGTGACATTATGATATACAATACGTTGATACATAAAAAAAAAAAACAGCATAATTCTTACGAATGAGAAACAAGCAGCCAGAGAGGTTTACTTTTTAATCAACAGGATGGGGTCGGTTATGAAACAACTTCAGGTCGCCAGGGGGCTGCTGTTCTGATGCTGCTGCTCATCTCTCTGTCTGTCTGTTCTGTCAGCTCACATACTGGATTATTTCATCAGAGTTCAAGCCTCTATTGCCTCTGCCACTGCAGTCTTTTTCACTCTCTGCCCTCCTCTTTACATCTCTTTCTCTCTCTCTCTCTCTCTCTCGCTCTCTCTCTCTCGCTCTCTCTCCATCGCTCTCTCCTCTTCTCTCTTGCTCTGCTCCCAGAGCCAGGACCTCAAACAGCATGGTTAAATACCCAGGCCAATGTGTCGCTCTTCAAAGAGACTCAGGTAGTAGATATGTTGGCAATGGGCCAGGATCAAAATGAAGAGTTATTGTAGAGCATTGTGGCTGCACTTCACGTGGACCTCAGTCGAAACCATATTAAGGGGCCCCACCTGGGTCGAAACCTTCATACAAGGCAGCTGAAATATGGGCCCTAAGTCCCACTTCACCCCCTCTGAAAACCCCACTAATACCACACAGGGACCCATTTTTATTTCACTTCATAAATCAGGCCAGCAGGACGAGGAAGTTCATTTGGCATAGAGGAGCTTATGTTAGCACTAGCCCCTGTCGTAATGCTGCTTCTCTCCGCACATCTGCCTACACTGTTCATCTACAGCAGAAACCACAAGTGCATTTAAACGGTCAGAATTAGCTTTGATTACATAAAATTTAGAAAATGAGTGGCTGTTTGTTGCCTTAAGACCTGCCCGATAAAGTATTAAGCACAGCTGAAGGGGGGGCTTTGTAGAAAACAAAAGCTGGAAGCAATTTGTGTAGCTACCAAATTAAAGTTATTCAGCACCAAGGGTAGTTTAATTACCGTTCTTTAAATGTTTGAATGACTTTGACCTCTGGAGTGCTCTGAGGTCATGCAGGTGTATTTACTTAAACTAATTCAGAATCAGTAACATGAAACAAGGTCCCATATCAAACAGGCCTCCTCCTCAAATATCTGGTTACAGAGTACTAGGTCTGTGTTTGAAAATTAAATTATTATTAATAATATCTATCCGGTTTGTTTTCTCAAAAGCTTAAAATCTCTTTCAGACTTTTCTTATCCCCCAGAGCAAACATCTCAGTGATGAGCCTGACAGGAAAAGATAAAGGAAATCTAGACAATGAAAGCAGTGAGAAAGACATACACAACAGATGAAAAAAGTTGACAGCGTTTCCCAGGATGCACCTCTCCCAGCATGGCTCATGAATGGAAACAGGTGTGTGTGATTGTGCGGTGGGTCTTGAAGATTCTGGCCTATGTGGCATGTCTACTGCCTAGGTGATTTGGGTCAATGGAGCACATCTGGTACTAGTCACAACAGAGTGCACACGTCCATGGCCCTCAGACACCCCACTAGGCGAGTGGGGAGAGAGAGAGGCAAGGGCAAAGAAACATCTGGGTTCTCTCTCTCTCTCTCTCTCACACACACACACACACACACACACACACACACACACACACACACACACACACACACACACACACATACACTGGTTCGTTTGGGATCATGTGCTTTTTGGGGTTGCTTGGATTCCTCCAGGTGCATCTGGGCTCGGATAGAGAAGAACAGGAGTGTGTGTATGTGTGTGTTTGGGGGGGTTGTGTGATTGACAGCCTTGAACCAGAATGTTCTCTGTGCCGGGTGAGTAACTCTCCCATCATGCCCACTCTCTGTCTTTTCTCTTTTGTTGCTTCATATGGTTCTTCCCCCGGTTAGTCTATTCTCCTATAGTCTTCTCTTATTTGCTGGCATTTTGATGCAGGCTCATTCCTGTTTTGGAAAAAAAAAATGCACATTTTCAGGGTAACTAAAAAAGGCAGGGCGTTTTTCTATTTGTTTGCTGTTTATGTAAATTAAAACGTAACGTGACGCCTCTACATTTTGTTTTGTCTAAGGCTGGATCCTAGTGAGTCATACTGCAGTGCAGAACAAGGCATATTCCAATGGACAGACAACACATGTACCTACGCAGACTCACTTACCTATGCCAACAGACAGACTGACACTTTTTTAGACTAGAACCAAAACCCAAGTGGATTTGATACAATGTGGTAATGAAGGGGTAAAACTCTATATGAAACAGAGTATTGAGTTCTGATGCTGAGAATTAAAAGTGCTGACGGCTCTCTCTCTCTCACTTTCTCTCTCTCTCTCTCTCTAACCATCTTACCTCACTTCACCCGCTACCTCACCACATGCCTAAGGCAACAACAACAAATGTGATTGGCCCGTTTCACAAAGGAAGGCGGGTCGTCATATGGACAGGCATGACAAGGGGCAAGTGAAATTGATTTTAAGTGTATCAGTCTGTGTGTGCATACGTTTATGCACCTCAGGTTGTGTTTGTTACCATAAGGTTTGGGTTGTTTCACTAAGTTTGAGCAGTGTGACGACTATGAGAAGTGATGGCATGTTGAACAGAGAATTAGCTCCCTTCACTTGTAACAGTGGAAAATGAAACAAAAAACAGGTTCCTCTTTGTATGCTTACACAATTTAAACAAAAAAACACGCGTCAGAAATATAAATGTGTTTTCCAATGACTCTCTTTGCCTTCATGATAGCCTAAGTGTCTCTTATATAGCATAGAAGATCACATTTGACACTTAAGAAAAAAGGGAAATGTCTTAAAACCCAACCATAATATTCAAACCACTTCACCATTTGTAAAGATTATAAACCATGTTACCATATTTGTTCTTTATAGAGGATGATGTGATAAATTGGTTTTTGAACGAAACTTCCATCATTTCTGTTATGGATACATCAATAGATTATTTTCTCAATGAATGTATTAAGAGTTATGTTCGGAAACTATCAGTGAACATTGGGAAAAGCCAGGCATAATTTCCCAGGTTCAAGCTTGACGCTGCTTTTCATCTATTACCAAAGGTCCATGTGGCCAATAGAGACTTTACAAATTTACATTACAGGAGAAACAGTAGGGTTGTTGTTTCTTTTTCGTAATTTTTGTTTACAAGTATTTTTTGATCAGTTGCTCATTAATGTGTAAATCAACTAATTGATACATATTTATGGAAGTGTCAAAGGGGCTATATGTAACTTTCAAAAATACTGCGTTTGTAGTGATACCGCATGGCCGTTCGCCGAAATGTCACTTCCTGGAGCTTTCGTGGAAAATACGGCCTGGGGAAAAAATGTATACAGGCATCACAGATAGAGAGTGAACATCTACTTTTTCACATCAGTTAACCGTTCGCTTGGGCGATAAAAAACGATTTATACATGTAAAAAGTTACATTTAGCCCCTTTAAGGCTCAACTGAAATCCCTGTGATGGACTGTTGTCATTATTGCACAGAAATCCCATCAAAAATGTGATTTGATGTAGCTTTACACAATTGCTTGTCTTAAAGTTGGTTGAACTTGCCAGTCTACTTCATGTTAAGGGTCATCTGGGGTCTTTGCTTTTTGACTCTGCTGATGTCAAAGACCGTTGCGTGTTGTTCGTGCATGTGTGAGACAGAATATGAGACAAACAGAGGGAGGGAGATTAAGCGGGTGTCCTCAGGTGCCCATCTGGCCAGTGTGTGTTTGTTTGTGTGTAACAGTGTGTGATGTTTTTGTGATTCAGTGTCACTGGGTGCAGGGAGGCAACTCCGTGCGACCCAGGATTCTTAATCTGGTTAACTAGATCTGAAATGGTAAGAGTAAGAGCTGTAATCCTCACATCTACACATAAAACACAGACCAAACTGAAAACGATTGCACTCTTTGAGTGCTCTAAATTTCCTCATAGCTCAAAGGCCATCTGCACCATTTTTAATGGTCACCGACAGACATCCATTAAACCGTTATTTTAAACCTCCATTCCTCTTTCTACACTTAATCCTACAGTAATTCTTACAAACTAACCAGAACGATTTCAAATACAAAGTTTTAAGGCCATAATTCCATTAATTCCACTAATGGCTTGCCTCTTGTTGTGTGCTGTTTGGAGTCATCTAGCAGTGTTTCTAGGTTAGGGGGGTCTTACTGCGTGTGTGGTTGCTGTGTGTAGGGGTAGCCTTGTGACCGGAGTTTCATTGTTCATCCACAGTTATGGACTCTGGCCCAGAAAGAAAGCCCACACACAGTCAGCAAGCTATGATCCCGCTTGGATACAAACCAAATAATCTTATATACAAGTCAGCCTGATTTGTGCCGCAACACCATCCGCACTTGTGAATTCCTACATCCTTGAGGGCTGCTCAGTTTCATTGAAATGAGCTATAGACATGCAAAAGACCTCCATAGTGAAGAGATAACAAAATGCTAAATTGATAAAACATGTTTCTGTAGTTGTATATATTTCACATCCTCCTTAATTCACATTTTAAAATATGCCTCTTTAATGATGCATACCTCAAATGCTGCTTTTTGTCCCTCATGTCATCCGAGGGGAATGCGTGCAGTCACAGATGATGCTGCTGTTGTGAGTTGTTGATTTCTCTGGGAAGCCATTAGTGCTGTTTGTCTTTTTAAAACAGTGCAGGGTTACTGGACCCCTTCTTCCTAGCAGTTGGCTCATACTGGCAGACAGTCAGGGCACTTATCTATGAATAGGAAAATGACTTGCCCTCCACGGATTCTATACAAATTGCAGAACATGTTTTACTTTTTCACATTTGTAGAAGTTTGCAATTAAATTTGTCTTTAGAGACTCAGTTTGTTAGTGTTTCTTTCTTCCTTTCAGGCTCACATCCTTTTGTTTATCCTTTTCATCATTTGACCCTGTGAAGTAAGCTTTTTGGCTCCGTCAATGGAAATTAAAAAAACACAAGGTTAACAAGTACAGTGATTGCATACGTTGAGAAAGTTCAAAAATCTCCTTTTAACTGTATTTCTTTACCACAGAGAGCTTGACGTTCCCAAGAGTAATGGCAAACTAGCTACAACAAACAAATAGGAGAACCCTGTTGAGATAAATAGGGAGAAGAAGAGGAAGGAATTTTGGGTTCTCTGTTTTAGCGCCTGCTGTGCCAACTCTGAAGCAATGAAAGCTTGGAGTAAGGAGCAACAAAATAGCCAAAAAAAGAAAGTAGTACATAAATCCTCCTTTTCCTCATAGCAGCTGGTTAGTCCAATATAGGTGCTGTCCAAACACGATGCTTTCCACACTCCCCAGAAACTTTAAATACAGTTAACACAATGACTTAAGGACTATATGCTTATACGTCTTTTTTGCCCAACAATGTTTGATTTATTTTCCCTCTATAGTATACATGCATAAAGAATACACAAACAAGATTTCCTAAACAAAATAACATCACCCAATACCCCCACCCAAGCACAAAAAAAATCTCAAATAGAAAATAAAATACATATGTGATGAATAATTGGGTTGGGGATTATATAAACATGGTACTGCCATTGAATTAAATCTTCAATTGACGTACAACTATTGAAGCTAAACAAAAAACTTTGACCGAATTGGGCATTAGTACTACTTATATGTATTTCCAGGTGCGTCCATCATATGGGTCAGATTTCTCCTCTCTAGATAATGTATGAAAGGACCCCAGATTTCTTTGGAAAACTGTTCACCCCTGATAGCATATAAAATATTTTATAAGGGCAGAGTTGTAGGTAGTTCAGAAATCCACTTGCCTATACTCAGCCTCCTCATGCCTTCCCATGATAGAGCAATAGCTCTTTTGGCTATATGCTTACACTCTTCCTTGGAAGATCTTTCTATCTTAATTTTGACCGCAGATATTTACAGGTTATGTTTGTGTAACAAATCATTGTGACTGTGGCCCAGTCTGTTTTCCTGCTCCATCCCACATTTGTATAATAATGCATTAATGACATGACAAGTTCGACTACAGTTCCCCTTTAAGTGTGGTTGATTTGGTTGTCAGTGACCCTCATTGCAGGCTAGTCATGATTGTCTCATAAACAGTCAGCTTTGCCAGTGCTGACGCCTCCTTGATGTGTGCTGACTTTGAATTATTTTCACACCTAAATGAGACCGCTTTACATTTTTGTGTACTTCATCATCTTTAATCAGAGGTATTTGTTTGTTTGTTGCTGTGTCTACATCCCTGTTCTTGAATCCGTGTGTGTGAGTCTGTGTGTCTGTGTGTGTCCTTGTTCTGAATGTGTAATAAACCCTGACCTCAGAGGTAAGGACACAGAAAGCGTCCCAGAATCCTCTTCTCAGTTAAGGTCTGCCTCACTCCAGTAATCCTCTATGCCTGCAAAGCATGCTAACCATTTAAGAGAACACACACATACGTTAGAAATATGCCAATTAAACTATCCCGACAACAACACACACTCACACCTACACACCTACCTATGATTTGCACACCCTCCCTCCTGCTGTAATTACAAGAACAGGAAGGTTATTGGACTCCTGACAGGCTTACTCACTGTTGTCACTGTACAACATAATTTTGGCCAGAAGGTCCTCTTTGTGAACTCCTGAACCTCTCCCATAAAAACAGCAATACTACTTTGCTCTAACGCTGTTCAATGTTACCTTTAAGCCCTCAGTAAGTGGGATTTAAAAAAAAATAATGCCCTTATGCAGGCTGTTTACACAAGATCCCCGCCACACTCTTGCCGCCTCAGCCCCCCTCCTGCCTCAAATCACATTTAATAGGGCTAGTTTGATCCAACGCCAGCATAAGCATACACTCGCTTTGACCTTGGTTGAATTTAATGGGGGTTAAAGAAGTTTTCACGTTGGCAGTGCGCACATTAATAGTTTGTCTGGCGGATTTGGTAAATTGGAAGAGACGGAAGTGGAGTCAAAGTGTCCGATTAATTGGGTCTACAAAACCCCACCACCCCCTCTGTTTGCACGCACCAGTGTGCGTCTAACCTTGGCATCCTTTCCAGGTTCACCTTGGGGCACTCTGTGACATTCTGTTTGGGTCAGAACTTTTTTGTGCTTTGTTTTTGTTGACTTGATTGCGCGCACTAGGATGTGTACTGTATGCCTATGTCTTGTATGTATGAGTGGGAAATATATGCAGAGACTGAGGAGCATGAAGTAGGAGGTGGACGAGAGGTGAATGAACATTGGTGGAATGAGGGGGCGTTGAAAAAAAAAAGTGTGAAGTAACTTAAAGTGCACTAAATCAATAAAAGTCTCTCAACTTAGAGTGAGCTGCAGGAAGTTTGAGTGCGTTAAAATATGGGAAAGATACTCCTTGGAATGTTCTGCATGGGCTGAAAATGTTTAATTCTCACAGTATAATTATGGAATGGGTTGATTTATATTTATGTATATTTTCCTGAATAGTCTTGTTCCTCCCCCTGTCATTTATTTATGAATTTATTGTTTCGCCCCACATTTTAGTGGATTTTCTTCGATTAGCATCGCTCATAGTCTATTAAACATTTTCCAGATATGGCATTGCCAGCCTCTTTAATGTTATTTTTCGCAAGTGTCTTTATAGACACCAGACTGTAATATATGTGATAATAGCATAGGATGTAGCATCAGAGTGTGAGCCAAACAAGACTAGTAATCCACTGTAATTGGTTGGATTTTTGTAGTGAGTCAACCTCTCTGTCTGCCTGCCTCTGTGCCTTTGATAATCCAATTTACATTTCTTTAATCTTTACCCTCTGCGTTTAGCAAATTAATTAAATATTGACAAGGAATCCAGCGAAACCACAGAAAAACAGAATGTCACAGCTAAACTGATTACTTCCATGACAGAGGTAAGAGAGAGACAGAGGGAGATGTATGGTCCATCTCATGCGCTATAAATGATTTAAGACATAGACAATGGCTGAATCCTGCAACCCGCTGAAAGAGGGTGCAGATTGAATGCTGTCTTAGCCAACACTCTTTATACACCATCAGTCTGTGGCCACTTGTCAATCTTTTCCCCAACATGAATATGATAATAATATCTCTTTCCAAGAGAGAAGCCCATTTCCTTTCGTTGAAGCCAACACACCATCTGTCATCAGGGCGCCGTTAATGGAACACAAATAAAAACACTCAAAGGATCATACATACACACAGGAAAAACATAGCATGATGTAGTAGATCATTTGAGCAAAGTCCTTGCAAGCTGATGATGTTTTCATTGTAACCTCACTTTGACCCTTGTCCTTTTCTCCACAAGGGTAATAGGCCAATCTGGTAAACACACACATAGCACATCGTGGAGAAGGGCCAAAAGTATTCCTGATTGTGTGTGTGTGTGTGTGTGTGGGGTGGCAATGTTTGCGTATTGACTTACAGTATTCATATGCCTTGGTGTGTGCCCTCGAGCACTCGCATGCTTGTATCTGTGTAAAAGCATGCCTGGGATTGTGTTTATGTCCGTCTATTTGTGAGAATCAACAGATACACTGATGATGGAGCTGATTTGATTAGGGATGAGATTAGGGTCATGTTGCAGTGCGCTTGCTGTGGTCTTATTATTCTGATCTGTCCCTTGGAGTTTCCTACTTCAGAGAGACAGCTGGCCTGGTAACATGATACACAGCACCAACTAGCCTATTACTACTTCACAGCCAAGGACTAAAGCTGATTTAGATTTACTTAAGTAAAACACACAACAACACATCTCTCCTTAGTTACAGAAAGTCAATCCTCGAATAAAGGCAAACAACGATTTATCTAAACCACACAAGGTAGTCTGTGGATCTACCTTCAATGGAGAGCAAAAGAAACAAGCTTTGTTTTTTCTTTTCAAAACGGCGAAGGAAAAAAAAGGAATGGATAGCCGAGACTGAGTGTGGAGGTGTTAAGAAAAGCCCTTTGGCTGGTAGAGGTAGGAGAGCAGTGAGTGTTGGGGAGCGAGGAGGGTTGATTCTCACCAACATCATGTGGCTGAACCAAATCCCTCCTCTCCTCCCCTCTCCTCTCCTGCTCTGTGTGAGGAGTGAGTTTGGCCTGGGGCACATGTTCAGATATGGGTGCTAGTGATTGGTTTGCTGCCAACAATGGCAAAGGTCAAGCTGCTCGGTGCTCTTTGTTGTTGTTTCCTCAGAGTCACTGTTTTCTGTTCTCCACTGCAATCCCATGTTTCATTATTACTGTTGGAGGTGGGAAGACTGGTGTGAACTGCATCTAGAAGATGGTTGTTTATTTCCATTTTTAAAGCTTGTTTTGAGTTACTTTATTATATTTGTTCTTATATAAGCTTCTGTTTTATCTCCCCACTCTTCACAGTGGGAAGTTGTTTCCATTGTGTCTTAATAGCTATGTTCAGAATAACATCATTTCTCCGAACCTTAGAGCAGGTGTGTTCAGATAAAGGCGTTATCAGTTTGCTGCCAAAAAGAGCAAAACATGGCTTTGCTGATTAAAAATTAGGGGAACTAATTAGTCTTAAGGAAAATCCCAAGTGAAACAATGAGCAGTAAAAAGATATTATTAGGCGTATGTCATCAATTATTAACTTTATGGAAGAAGAAGACAAAGGAAAAATTCCCCAAAGTTGCTTTCTTCAGAGAGAGAAGAAATGTTCACCCTGATGGATCAAAAGCACAAAAGTGTTCAGTGGCCTGACCTAATTCAGTCCTTGGTGTCATGTGACAGTAAAATATTTATGTTGTGATGCCAAGGAAGGAAGCCAGTTTTCATCAATACAAATGGAGCCTAATCTTAGTGTGAGCTAACAGGCTTTCTTGTAAGTTCAGGCCTAAATTCTATTGCCCCTTTCCTCATAAGACTTTGACAAAATAATGATCCAAGAAATAAATATATACAATTACATGACGCATATATGAAACTCAATGCAAAAATAAATTATCTTTGTTTTTTTAACTTCTGTGGCCAATCATTACTTGTCTTGACATTTCCTTTTTATTTGCAAAATTGTTAACTAAAGTTTAAAAAAATATGTTTTAAAAAAGTAGCAAACAAAAATCAGGACAAATATCAGAGCTGCTGTATTAAGGTTGAAAAGAGGATACAAGTGATGGTAGATACTGCTTTGAAATAGACATAGGTTCATACAGTATTGTATTATAAGTGTTACAAGTCCTTTATTTCAACATTTGCCTGCAACAATTCAATGTAGGTAAAGTTACCAGACACTTTTATCCAAAGCAACGTGATTCACAAAATCCTTGTGTCAGAGCCGAGTTAAGTACTTGTAGATGTTTATTTTTAAACCATGTTGGTTTTGTGTAGCTTTTTACCTGAGTAAGCTCTGTGTTCAAAATTAAACTATCGAGTGTTGGTTTGACCATGTTCTGTTGTCTATCTCCAACTTTGTCCTTTTTGTTTCACAATCTCTGGCCCTATGAGTGTAACAGTTGTGCTGTCTGCAGTGTGTATGTCATCATTTGAACCCCTTGGGTGTGTGTGTTTCATCCTTTGACCTCTTTCTCCTGAGAGGTGGACCAAGCAATCTTAAGGCTGATGTGTGTGAACTGCACAGAGCTTGTAGCCTGCAGGACTTTTCATTTTCCATCATGTTTCCACAACAAAATGTGTTGTGTGTCACTGTGTGGTTAAATCAAGGAAGGTTATGAGGTGCACAGAATAACCATGGTTACCATTATCCATTAGTTTAACAATTACTACATTATGATTTCAAGGTTTGTAGTCTCTTGAAGGAAGACCATTCAACTAGGTTCCACTCAGGTATTTGAGTTGGGATGTAGCGCGAAAGACCGTTTTACTAGTAATATAATGGTGGCTACCTTGAACCAAATTCTTTAGAGAATGTTCCTTCTTAATCATTGAGATATTTTGTCTGCTCAGCTGAAATTAAGTTTTTTTCTAAAATCCTTATTTTCCCTGTCTCCCACCATTCCTCCAGTCTGATATAGTTCTTCCTGTTCCTCCACTCCTCCCCTCTTTCCACCCCACTCTATTATCGCCTTCCCATCCTCCCGTTTTCCATACTGGCCTTTTTAGGTCTCTCAACCCAGTCGCTTTTCTTCATAGAGTCTGGAAAGGCGCTTGAACAGTGAATAAATCTGAACATGATAAATCCCACCTTAAATCCAGCCATGAGACTCCAACAGGGTTCCACATGTAATTCTAAGCCCTATTATAGGGCCACTAATGCCAGTTGAGGATGGCGAATCACGGCACAGCCTGCAGCCATGTAAGAATTAGAAATAAATATGCATCGGTACCAGATAAATATAGCAAGCGGCAAATCTGCTGTGAGACTGTGTGTGTGTGTGTGTGTGTGTGTGTGTGAGAGAGAGAGAGAGAGAGGGAAGCCACAATTTGCAGGCGATGAGACAAATTCGTAACAGCTCTCTGGGTAATTGATGGATTAAATTCACTGGCTAAGGGGTTGGAGTTAATGTGCGCCATAATTTAGGGAAAAGAAAGCTCAATAACATTTTTTTGGTTCTTATTCAAGGAAATGTGTTTCGCTGTCATTTTTGAACACCTCATTTCAGTGGTTGTATTGGGTGTCTCAAGGGTGGCAGTCGAGGGTTGTTTCTATCGCTGGTGTTTATCTATCTGTTTATTGACTGCGGAATTACTTGAGGACTAAATGAGGACT
The DNA here is from genome assembly GCF_963930695.1 of Labrus bergylta. NCBI lineage: Eukaryota > Metazoa > Chordata > Actinopteri > Labriformes > Labridae > Labrus > Labrus bergylta. The sequence goes on from NC_089196.1 coordinate 14,079,354, forward strand.
GTAAGCTAGTCTGGCTCTGGATTTTTTTTCTGCATATGGCCCCTTTGAAGTCATAAGTATAAGTGCAATATTATTTTATTGAGACCTGACCAGACAAATTCTTTATGCCTGTTTCTTTGAGCTGCACTAGCTGCTTATAGACGTGGTCCAGGAGCTGATCTCCTCTTTCTCTAATGCACATAGCAGAGTTTCTCAAATTCACCCTGTACAAAGTACCCCAATAAATCAGTAGCCATCCAATCAGAATGCAGGATTAGGAGAGTAGATTCATGATTGAAGCCAGCGCTCATTCAGTGTACCACCATAATTTACATGGCTTACATGCCATTGTCTGCCAGCTGCACACATATGAGGCTGGGGACTTCAAGTCTTTGCAACTCACACATTTGTAATTTTCAAGTCTAGTAAATGGTCTAAAATGGGATTTACAAGGCATCTGCTGTAAATCGGTTGTTATCAAAATGTAGAAGTTTGATGGGACCAGAGGAGGTCTGTGGTTCTGTCACAGTAGGGCTAATCAAGAAAAGTATCAGCATTTCTCATATGATGTAGGAGTGAGGTAATGTAGTACAGCATGCTTACAATATTCTGTTACTCAGTGTTGGGAGTTCTTTGGCTTTACTTCATTGATTCATACATATTTTGTCCCTAGACGTACTATAGACGTTTCGTTCTGAAAAGTCCCTTTTTCCGTGGATAAGTTAATGTTGTAACCTTCCATCTACCAGAAGTTCCTTATTTTCTTTCAAAATAAAAGCAGGTTTGTAACAAAAACTGTTTTGAATTGCAAAAGAATGGAAATTCAAACGTCATGCGATCAAAAATGCAATTTCCTAATGAAATTCAGCAATTAATCTCAACTTTAAAAATTATTCGTTTGAAAGCCCTAGTCAATAGTTTTGCTTCTTTGTGTAGATGGACACATTTTAAAAACTAAAAGACCACGAATAAACATGAAATGGTTTGCTAGAATAGCTTTTAGTCATTACTATCATCATCATTGACTTTTTCTTTCTCACCCTAACCTGTTAAAACCAATTTAGATAATTCCAATCAGAACTTTTTGAGACAACGTACTCACAGAGAAAGCTGATGTAACAGGTTTGCTAGTAGACATACAGTGTATAGAATCGAGTGTAAGACACAGCAGCAGCTCACTGTGAGGTGTCTCATCTCCAATGTTTCATGTCTATTTGCAGCAATTCTGCCTCATATAAACTTTTTCCTTTTTGTGCAGCAGTGAAGGCTTTGCTTGTACTTTTTTTCAATGTATTCCTCTCAATAACTCACTGACGTTAAGAAGTCAATGCATCAAATCAAGGCCACAGTGAGTAAGGGTAAGATAGACCTTTTTTTTAGTGAAAACAAGAATGAAATAGTGATGGTAAAAGTATATTATGAAGAGAAAGATGGAGAAAAAGCTTTACTTGATAGCAATCCTGTTACTTTCATATCTCATACCACTCAGTGTTACACCCTGTAGACTCACTCACTTGTTGCAGTCACTTAACCTGCAGGGGCTTATTACCCCCTGCTGCCTGCCATCCCCTCCATGGCAGTTACATTTTAATTAAGTATTTTGTTGTATTAGAGACCTCAGTTTAAACTTCAAACGTCTTATTAGAACATTCCCCCCTCTGTGCAATGACAGGAAGGCTGAATGCTACAGTGTTTTTTTTCCTCCTTCTATCTGAAGGCATATGCTAGTTTTTGTTCTCTTACTGTGGAGTGTGGTACTCTGACATGGTATTTGAAAAGCCCCAGTTTTGTTGACTTATTAATTTCTTGTGTCTTTCTAACTGAGTAGTGTGGAGATGACACGGCATGCTGGGATATTCTCTTTAGATGGTGATAGCGGTTGCTATGAGGGGTGGGAGGTTGTGGGTGGAGGGGTTTCTTCTTTTCTCTTTCTCTTTCTCTAGCACTCCTCCCTCTGCTCATCAGTTCATCAGGCTCCTCCGTCGAACACTTAGCCCTGAGGAGAAGCCGTGGGTGGGGGTCTGTAACTTTTGATGAATGAATACATCTCTGACTCACTCCTCTTTTATCTAACTGTTTAATCTTGACTCTCTTTCTTTCTATTTCTTTCTCCCTCTCTCGTTTGCTCCCTCTCTGAACCTCTTGCTCGTGCTCTCGTTCTGGCCTCTGCTCCTCGCTCAAGACAGTGGTTGCTGATTTAATTGGATTGTGCTGAACTCTGGCTCTCTGTTGCATCTCTTATGATCATCTCGGAGACTCTTTGACTCAGGCTTCCTGTGAAGTTCAACTTCCAAACGTTCTATGAACTTTGCTATCCGTCTGAAGAGCAGCTCTACTCCAGGTTTTTCCAGGTATAGTGAGGAGATGAGTTCATCAATTATCTGTGAAGTTTTGAGTAACAAAAATCGGAAGTGGGTTAGAGTATAGGCGGTCCTGTAGAGGAAATCAGGACAGCTGGTAAATATGTTTACAGCACGACCAGAGTTTACCTCAGGTTCAGGGTCTGCAGAGCCAAATGAGACTTAGTCATCCAGAGACAAACAAGCTGCCTCTTGGATCCTTTACAACACAGGGCTCACATCCTTGGGCTTGCCCCGGTGCCTCCCTCCATACGCTCTAGCCTCTCCCCTCCCCTCTGCTCTCCTTTCCCAACCTCCCTGAGCTCGATTGAGGGAGATGATTAAGACATCAAAAGCTGTGCCTCACTGTAGATCAAAACTCAGGGCTGACGGGCGAGGGCCTGATCCCACATAGACTTCCGCTGCATCCCCACAGTCGGAGATTTGCCATTCCCAGCAGCTCTCCTGCTCCACTCCATTAGTATCTCCATGCCAATCGGAGGCTCCCCGGGGTTCGACATGTAGCCTAGGATGAGTCAGGGCTGTGCAACCAACCCCATCCATGGAGAGGCAGGTGCTTTCAGATGGTGAGACACAGTGGTGTGTGTGTGTGTGTGTGTGTGTGTGTGGGGGGGGCATCTGAATGTGTGTGTTTGTGTGTGCATGTGTTTATCATTGCTCAAGGCCCTTATTCACCCCCACTGTTTTATCATCCCCAACACTGAACAGCAGCAGCCCATCACACTGCCTCTATCTCCTTTTCTCTTCTTTCTCTTTCTCTTTCTCTTTCACTCTCGCTCTCTCCCTCGAGGGGCTTTAGTTCATGTGATTCCACGCTCCAGCTTTAGCTCAACTTTGCCACTTGGCAGTCTCGGAAGATTTTTTCTGCTTGTCTCCCGTTTTGCTCCTGCTGTTAAAGTGGTGATAAAGAGAACAGAAAATACATACAGGATCACGAGGAGAGACTTTTCCTTGCTTGTAAAATGAAATGCTTTATGTTCCATGAGAGCAACGTCAGTGGAAAAGGGTGAGAGCCAGTCAGAGTTGGTAAGGACAATTTGTGGGGGGAAAAAAAATTAATAAACATGGTTCCCATCCAGGCATGGAAATAATAGGAGGAAATAATTGGAGTCTTTCTAGCCAAGGGGGCTTAATAATTATGATCCAAATACAAAAAGGTGGTTTATAAAATGTCTTGGTATTTGTATTTAGCAACTTAGAGATGAACTGAGCTGAGAACACATTGCACAGATAGTGTTATTATTCCCCTGTAACCTGCCTTTTTTAGGATTTATGTTTTCCATGGTCAGTGTAATTTGGTGCTGATGTCATGGTTAGTTGAGGCAGTGGCAAATCATTAATGTTGCTGGAAACTCATGCTAAGAATAGCCTTAAAATCCCTGAGAGACACAGAATAATGTGCACTACACAAACTCGCACGCACAAAGACTAGACAGTAAAACAAAGGCAGACACGATATTTCTTAACAAATGACAGTGTTGGAATCATGCCTAATTAATCTCCACTTATCAACTGGTCAAGGTCTGTGCCTCTCCTCAATTTGGTGCCGGAGTTACAGTCATCTGAGCAGCTGCTCGGTCATTCAGTTTTAGCCAGTCAACCAGTGAGTCAGGCCCTGGGGCTAAGCTCATTAAGGCAGGAGAGTCCCCTACTATCCATCCCTCCCGCTATGCACCTAAGGGCCAGGCCCCCCTTCCTGTCAACTCACTGCCTTTAATTGAGTTCTCACTTCTCTTTATTTTACTGTCAGCATTATACTCCTCTCATTGTTATCCCCCTCTCCAACCTCTTTCTTGAGCCCATCTCCTCCCTCTCCTCTACTGCTGCTACCACCAACACTTTTTTTTTTGGTATTTCAGAGAGTAAGCACTTTCCCCATATTAAGATGTGAAATTCATTTTGACACTGGGCTAGAAATAGAGTGGAACCGGCAATATACCCCTATCTGTTCCTCTCTCTCTCTCTCTCTCTCTCTCTCTCCTCTCCCTTCCTGCTCTCCTCTTTACCTCTCTCTTTCCTCTGCTCTTAACCCTTTTTTCTACTTCAATCCATGGATCCACTCTCCCACCTCAGTTTATCATATCACCAAGAGTGTATCCTGCGAGGTAAGGGCTTGCCTGCCCCAAATTATATTTTCATAAGGATGTCATTGAATTTTTCTGGAGAAAACTGTAAGCTGTATATTATCCATAGAATTAGATGATGAACATCCTTTTGTCAAGTCTTGTGTTTAAGAGAATCTGCTGGAAAAGTCACCTCATGTACTAAATAATGGCATGGGGGGGGGAGTTGATATGTGGATGCCATGAAAACCTTTTTTCTGAATGCCCACTTTGCTGATCTTAAAGTGTAACACAGGTAGCAGAGACATGAAGATGATTGGACAGTCTGTTATATGTGGACACTAGCCCAGAGCTTATTCATATAGTTGAATAGCTGTGTGACCGCATGGCTGGATTGCAGCAACTGCCACCCTCTTCCTGAGGTGATATGATGCAACCGGATGAACAGCAGAGCCAGGGTTTTTGTGAAAACACATAAATGCACTTTAGCCAAGCAGTGGCTTTTCTTACATGGTGTATCATCATGGCTAAATGTTTGTTGTCCCCTCAGGGATATTAGCGCCAAGACTATAGCCATGTTAGCGAGGTGGAATGGAGCCTTTAGGCATGCTTTAGCCTTAAAATCACCTCTGTGCAGTCAACATATATGCAGTGAATGTACTTGCATGCTTATTCAATATGCAGTGGTGCATACAGAAGCAATCATACATAGTTGCTCCGATAACCACAGTAGACGCAGATAAAACGTCTTACCTGCTGAATTCTAAGACATGGATGGATGGATGAAGACATTGCAAAGGGTACTGAATGTGCAGTTTTGTACATATTTCTGTATTAAAAAAACTCCAATAAACTCAACAAGTTCCTGAGAAAAAAAACTTACATATACCCTTTAAACACAAGTCCCACGGGTCTCAAAACTACTAATTTTAGAAGCCAAAGTAGTTTTCTGATTGCCAAGGAAATATTGAAAATTCACCAACCAACATGTCATTTTTAAGTTATTGTGGTCATGAACCACTGGCCAAGCCTAGCTTACCTCACCAGAAACCTTGGCAATGCAGTTATACACGTACTGTATAAAATCCTGCCTAAATGTGTTCATATGTTTCTCTCTCCTACACACACGCATTTCACACACTGTCTCCCGACTTCCAAGTCCTCCAATTTAATTTGTAATCCAATAAATCTAAAAAAGCAATCAGCGACAGCCAATGGCTATTCAACTTAACCCCCTCGCCCTGTGTGACTCGACCGAGATAATTGTCCTGTAATGTGGTCGAGAGGGCACGAGGGAGAGTGAGTGAAGCAGAGAGCAGAGGGTCAGGGCCCATCTCCTCACTGAAAATAGCCTCTAAATGTACAAGGCAAGGCTCCCATTATTAGGCCTTCCAAGTTGACAGGGAGGTGGCCAAGGCCTGTTTACATTTGCCGGAGATATTTGGAATGAGGGACCATAGGGAGCGAGGGATAGGAAAGCATAGAGGAAGGGGAAGAGGAAATAAATTACCAGTATGGCCCGGGAAGTGCGAGGCAGGTAATTGCGGTTGACAGTCCAGTCTGCCACACAGTTAATTTGAGCCTGAGCCCAGGTCCCTTCCACTATAGTGCACCATACTTACACGCAGCACAATCTGTCTGCATAGGTACAAGCCCAGACACCATCTCTGTCTCTCTCTCTTATTCTCGCTCTCTTTCTTTCTGGCTGAAGAATTATGTCGTAAGCAAGATATGAGGAGCGGCATGTCTCTCCTCGAAGGTGCACACTCCATGTCCTTATTTTCCCTATAGTTACATTTTCCCCGGAGAAATATTGAATTTTGGGCAGGGTGATAGTGTACCTGTCAGTGATAGGGCGTCATCTCTAACTCCCTCTGACAGGTGGACCATTATATCTGCGAGGGAAAAATAATCCCTCTCTACTTTAAGACCAGCAAATTTCAACCCTTTGGTTGGTGATTGCAGCAGCGGAGGAAAAGAAAGGCCTCTTACTTAAATCTGCTCTGATCAGTTAATGAAAGACATTATTTAGAAAGCTGATTGCTTTTTCAAAGCTAATACATACAGTGTGGGTGTTTACCTTCGGTTGCTTTGAGAATCCACTCAAAGTGAGAAACCTCACTGTAGATGCATTATTATCAGTATGCCTTCATCGCATAGAGATTTTGATCTACTTAGAGAAACAGAAATAGTGAATTTAACATTCTACTTTTTTTTTTTGTTTATGCTGTTTTTATAGACTGCACACCTGAAACAAAATATTACCTGGGATGGGTTCTCAGCATTTTCTCCTTCATTGTTCAATATACCTTGTTCATAAATTAAAATAAACCAGTATCTTTGAGTGTTGTACAAACCTTTTATACGATATTCCACCTTTGGACATCAGTGCTGTCATTTGAAACTAAATTTGCCGCTGATATATTCCTGAAAAATTTGCGTTACTTTTTATTTAATAAAGACAGAAACGGGTATTCTCCAATGAGTGTTCCAGTTATGGATCTATCTTAAACCCATCCTGATAACTTTCTGTCCTCTGTATTAAGGTTGGGAATGCCCAGTGGCCCCTCAGTCTACTGTACCGTAGATGACATCTACCCCTCTGGTTCCACATCCCTGAAACCACTTGACATTTCTATCGACATTTCCCACAGTGCTCTCACATTAAAGGGCGTGACATTTCATTTGCACACGATGTTGATTAAAATACACCCTTTTGGTCTCAAGAAAAGAGGAGGTTTAGGCCATTTTTGTATCATCTACTTTGGGAAATTGAGAGGAGATGAGGGAATAAATAGAAGATCATCTGATTGAAGGGATTATGAAAAGGCCCTTTGCTCATGTTCTGTCAAAGGCTGCAGGATATGAAGGGAGACAAAAATAAATTGTTCCATTTTAAAATCTCTCCAGCTTTTAACTGATCACCAATTCTAGAATCCTGCATTTTCAATAAAAAGAATTCATCTGACAATGGTCACAGTCTTCTTTTATTGAGACATATACAGATTTGATGACCCATAAGCATGTCATCGTTCCTTCTCCAATGCTTCTTAATGCAGATTAAACATGATTGGAATCAAGTCGAGTTCACTCACAGTTGATCACTGGCAGGTCACATTTACGTCTATGTCAGGCCACCTGCAAGGTGCTGCCTTGCTGATGTGTTAGCCCCAGCTGGGCTTGTATGATCTGACTCCAGGCCAGGTCTCACCTGCCAGCTTCTATCGGGTTCTCCACTTGAACACTGGCCCGGGGCCTGTCACTGATGGGCAGCCCGCCGTCCAGTCTAAACGGCCGGCTTCCAAAGACATCCGCTAATGTGTACTCTCCTCTGCCTGAAACAACTTCTGACAGGACAGGGAGATGTGTTTTTTTCTTATTCACATCGTGATCTTTCTTTGTCTTACACAGAACTTGGCCAAGACTTTTGGTGTAACATTTTTATAATTTGATTTCTTTGTAGAATACTAGTGACATTATAGGGATTTTCAAATTCAAATAGAAAATTGCTATATATCATTTAATTCATGATCTCCAGCTGAGTAAGACCAGCACTGACCTGTGTTTCCCCCCATTCTCACTGCACAATGGTTAAAGCATCTTGACACTTGTAACTCAATTATATGAAATTAGCACAAAGGGTAATGTATAGCCATAAAATAGGCATTTATGGTATACTTTTATCCCCAAGCAGCCACTAGGAATCCAGACTGGAGTAACATAGTAACCTAATTAAAAGCAGTTGATATAATACCCAATGACCGCTTAGTTGTTAAACTAGGAGAGGTGCATAGGTTAATCATAGCCTGTGAGCAGCTTCATGTAATAGAACCATAATATGATAATTACTTCACTTTTACTCAAACTTATCTGTGTCAATAAAAGATACAGCCTGGCTTACACACACAGCTTGCCTTGGCCTGATCTAATACATCACACTAGACAAAACATCCACTACTCATGTCTCATGCTGCCCTGGTTAGCAGCAGGAACATGTACAGCCTTTGCAATAATGAGTGTCTACAAGGTGTTTGATCACTATTATGCCTTACAGATAAGCTCATTTAGTAACCATTATAAGCAGGTTGCCCTTCCACCTTGGTAGTATTTCTGTAATTACTGTAGTGACAGCTTTGTCCCACATGGGTACACTATCATAGCCCAAGGATTTGTGTTTATAGAGTGATGCACTTATTAGCATACCCTTTGTTATAAGAAAATTCAGTAACCCACAAAATTGCTTTATTCTTTCACAGTTAAACAAATAACCCTGACTAATGTGAAACAAAGTGTTCTAAATATGACTTTAGTGTATCTTTCAATAATCTTTTGCATTTTGTATCTGCTTAAAAAAAAAAAAAAAAAAACTTTGAGTAAAGTAGATGATCTCTGTTTCTCATATCCGCCCCTCTTTTACTGAATTGCCCCATTTTGCAGCACACTATTGCATCATTTTCAGAAAACTGTGTGCTCCAGCAACAATTCCTCTGGCTGCAGCCACAGTGCAGATATCATATACTACCATCAAGTTATGGAGATGACAGTTATATCATCAACTCCATAAGCCCTCCTCAGTGAAACAATTTGTTGTGTCTACAGTGGCAGACACAAACAAACCGTTTTCCTGATATTCTTTTCCCGAGCAGTCAGGCTGCAAGGGTCTCTCCCAGCCGGAAGGGAGGATAGTGGGCCTGCAGAGAAATGGATAGAGAGAAGATGGAAGAGAGAGAGAGAGAGATGGAGAGAAGAGAATAGGAATACATGGAAGGAGGTGAGAGGGAGATCTAAAGCAAAAGAGAGACGGAAAGATAAAAGGAGGAGGGAGAGGAGAAGTGAGCCTAAATTGGGAATCTATTACTGAGGCCTGGGTACAGCAGCCGCTCTCTGTCTCCCGTAAACACACAGAAATGTGTTCAAGTGCAGGGGCTTTATAAGTTTCCCCTTCTCCAGAGTAATGTGCTTTGAATGGCTGGTAAAATGGGACTGGGAGAATTTCATTCCCGCTGCCTCCCCAGGCGACTCACCTTTGGCCCACCGATGATATGAGCCCTTTTCTATTTTTTCCACTTTTACTCTCCCTCGTTCCCTCTTTCCATCTACCAGACTGATGGAGAGGAGGAGAAATAAATGGAGAGCAGTGGCGCAGCAGGCGATGGAGGGATGGAAGAGCACGGGGAGAGGCACAGGGGGAAGAGGATTGGGGTAAAGGGCTTATTTATTTAGTGGAATGAGGCAGGTGTGTTATCCACAGCTCAGATTAGCTCATCTGTTTATGCTAAATGCCACACCATGGGAAGCACGCTCGTGTCAAAGGAAGTACAGAAACCCATTTTTCTCACTGTCTGCTGCTCCCACCGATTGCAGGGTTGGTTCTTTTCACCTAGCAGTCCTTTTACTGAAGGGCCATGTATCAAATATAGGCAACAGATTATTGGTTTTGCTTTTCACTTACTCCTCATAGATCGAGTTACCCAATAATTTAGCAAGTTGATTCGTTTGTTTCTTATTTTGCTTGATTCAATTACATTACCACTTTTTTTTTTCTCTCATTTGCTTTACAAAATATGGTTGAGGTAGTGATTTGTGAGCCACTCCGGGTCCCTGTTCACTCAAAGGATTTGACCTAGAGATGAAAGCATGTTTAAGTCCAGCTTTGGCCCCTATACTAACATGAAGTCATAAAGCCTAGGGTGTTGGATCTCTCAGCACCCACTTAGACCTAACTGATGGACCCTAAGGCACAGTAACATTAGAGGCCAAAAATACTATACGAACAGCAAAACATCGCTCCAGGTCTTTATTTCATGTAATGCAAACACATATATGATGAAAGTCATAGCTTGGGGAAATGACATCCTTTGGGGGTTTTGAGCCGCTTTCACTCTTTCATTGTGAACCTATAGTTTAGAGAATAAGTACAATGTTACATGTTGGACACTATCATGTTCATGTGACATTTAGCTCAACATACACTGTGAATGATGTCTGTCATTGGGATTTCTGTGAACACTAAGGCTACATTTGATTTGTGTCATTCCTTACAGAGAGTGTGTTTATAGACTTGAAGTGATTAACTATAACGAGGAATGTTTTCTTAAAGATGTATATCATACAGTATAGATTAGCAGAAGTTGTTTATTTATACTTTCATTGACCTTGTGGCTTCATCATGGGCTTTTCATCAGCTTTCAATTTACCCACAGGTAAGAGCTTAAACATATCGCTGCGTATGTGCCAATCATAACACTGATTGCTATTTAAGCAAATGAATTTTAAAATGACAGTGAAAGAGGTATTACACCTGATCTTTACGTTATGTATTCAGTGGTATCTGGAGCGTCATATGCAACTTGTCACAGATAAGACCACAATAATCGAGACCAAGACATACCCGAGACCAGCGTGCTCCAAGACGAGACCAAAACATGTAAGGCTAGAGACCGAGTCGTGTCCAAGACCAAGGCACGGCAAGACTCAGACAAGACAAAGACCATAAATAGCACTGCAAAATCATCATATTGTGTGCAACAGGCTTGTCACTCACTTAGACAGTAACATCGGGAAAGTTGCGGACGTAACCAGGGGGTAAAAATCAAACTACTCATGAATTGAAGTTATTTGTTGTTTTAAGGGGCGTTTTCCTTCTAATCACAGTAATGACTTGGAAAAATAGCCTATCAGTGGTGGTCTTGACTAGTCTTCATTTAAAATCCTGAGTCTGCCCAGCCTGAGACAGAGTAAAGACGCTGTCTATTCAGAGATGAGACCAAGAACCTTTAAACAGTAGTCTCGAGACTGGTCTTGAAAACAAGACCAATTTTGAGTACTACAACACTATTCAAACTCTATTAGCTCTGCTGTTCTAAACCGTGAGGCGAGTGGCCAAGCCACAAGTGTTAACCTCATTGTCATCATGTAGAAAATCTTTTTGATAAGACGCATAATAACTGAAACAAGCTTATACGTGTGTCTTTTTGTATTAACGTTATGCATAATGTGATAGGATCTCAAATTTGCTGCCTATGGGTTTCCACCTTCATGTTCCCTCCTTTACCTTTGCAGCACATTAAGCCGTGAGACCAGTGTATGGTGTGGTATTTTTCTACCATTAGAAGATGCTAGGTTATGCTTCCATAATGGTACCATTCACATTCACTCCAGTGATGAGAGTAAATGGAGCAGCCTCTCAAAAACAATAAATCCCTGACGGTCCCTTTCTCCCCCTCACCTCTGAGAACTGGCTTTTCATTTGTTTTATTTACATAGCCGCATTTATGAGCTTTCATCAGCAGCTCTGCTTATAGAGGAAACTAATGGCTTCTCAGTGCTGTAATTTGAAAGTGTATGTGTGCTTGTTGTTGTGTATGTGTGCAATCATCCAGATATTTTATGTTTTAATGTCCACCTATAGATTTGCATCTGTTTGTGTGTTATTAAAAGTGGGTGTCTGTGTTTGTGTTTGCTGCACTTAATCTTGGGAGAGAAAATCAACATTTTCATGGAGGCTTTTGTTTTTTTTCCTCCATTAAAACCCTCCACTTTCCCTTTTTTCATTTTTACTTCCCCTTCTTTTTGTATTACTGTCTTTCCTTTCTCTGTATATCTCTTTTTTGTTTCTCTTGTCTTTTGTCGCTGTGGCCCATTTTTCATATCGCTGATTGATTATCCGTCATCACTACAGCACTACTACAAGATGTGCTTGATACATACCAAACATGAGCAATGATTCACATCCAGCACCTTTTCCCCCCTCCGACTAAACACCCCTTGAGTGAACGACAACCACACTCTCATCCATATCCAGAATCGTTTGAACAAGAGAAGCTTTAAGTGATTTTACTTTGTTTCTATTTTTATTATGCTAAAGGTGGATGAAAAAGAAGATATCACTTACATCTATGGGAACTTTAAAAAGAATTTCACCAAAGACGTCACTTGCTATGACAAATGCTTTTGCTGATTGCTTTCCCAACAGCTGCAAGTGAAGAGACTTCAGACTAACAGGAAAATTACTAAAAACAACCTTCATGTCATTAAAATAGGTTTTGAAACTTAATTTGTTTATCAATTTGTTAGCTGGCTTGACTTGAGGAAGGCTCAAGCCTTAGTCGCTATCTACTTACTTTAGCTAATTTACAGTAGCTATTGGTTACTGTAATATTTAGAGGTAACAGATTTAAGTTGTTTGCTTCAGCTATTGTTAACTAAAGGTTATTGCTTTAGCTAACATTGACTTTTAACGTGGTGAACTACGGCTTATTGTGACTTAAGCTAATGTTGTTTATGACTGACACTGTTTGTGTGTTGGATAAAACAAATGTATTTAACACTGAATTAAAGGCTGCAGCCAATTAATGTATTGACAGTTACAACCAGAAAAGCTAAGCGCTATTGACTTCATGAATGAATTTTGGAGTGTGTCGACTCACCTTGGTACACCTTTAGTTTTCAAGTGTTGTAATTAAGCATGTAGAGCAAGAGTGTTGGTGCGGATAGAAAAGGCACAACAGTCGTGTTTGCACTCTTTGGCTTTAGTCGACACAATACGAATCAAAACAAAGCAAAATGCAAATACTGTGAAGAAAAAAAGCTCCTATAGGGTTACATAGTGTGTTTGTGGGGATGGTGATGAGTGAGAGAAAGACTGAATGTGTGAGTGTGCCGACATTGACAGTTCAGTAAAAGCTACAGTCTTTTCAGAAAATAAATGCTATAGCTCCTTGACTGCTCCTGTCCTCTGTTGTGTTTACCTGCAGTGGAGCTCTGAAGGTAACTACAGATCTTCTCTGCCCCCAAATTGTAATGCGGAGGATAAAGCAGGTTGTTTCAGATGCTGTAGTCTGATATAGAAGTGTGTAAAGTAATGTTAAAATACTGTCACTCCATATTTGATCTATCAGATGATAACATAAGTTATAGAAGTCTATGATTGAACTTTTTATGTAACTTATGTATGAACTCAGTGACAGGGGTCAGTATTTTTTGTTTACTGTCAGGGGAAAAAAACAGAGCCCCAACCTGAGGACAGAGAATCATGTTCTCAGGTGTACCAAGAAGATATTTGATAAATTAAAGTTGTGTTCCCTAGATGAGGGAGACTTTCCACTGTCACAGGTAGTTTCAAGATTAAAAAATCATAATGGCTGATGAGTGTCAGACGTTTAAAGGAATGCGTGTATTTTAAGATTGGTTAAGTTGCATAAACACTTTGCATGAAAAACTAATTTGTTCATTCTACAGTGGAGGAAAATATACTTGTTAGAGAAGCCAATAAAATAAACATGTAGTTCAGCTGAGATAACCTTTACATTTTTGTAGATCTTAACAGGAATTAAGATGTAGTTAATAAAAGTTAAGACTTATTATTGAGGTTTTACATCATCATTTAACCTGCTGGTTTGACTTGCAGGGTCAGCAGGGGTGAATGCAAAGGTGTTTAATTAAAGCATAACACTAGATTGCCAGATGGAATTGACTGTCCTGTCCACATTTTTTGTGTATTTGTGGTTGGATCCATGGCATGAAGTAACATGTCATGTATTAAATTAGTTAGAAATTCATAACCAACATGTTTTCACCCATGCAGTTTATATTTGGCTTTTTTCTGGTCATAAATATTTATAAATTACAATAACAAAAAAGTACAAGATATTGTATGTTTATTGAAACATTGAAAAAAACGTATTTTTCACTTCACAGTTGAATTTGTGCAAATGTAATCTTTTTTTATTTTGCATGTGAACCTATTAAGAAAACAATACATAGCCCCTTTAAATTAGAATAAAAGAAAAAAATCCTGCTGAAGTTGATGTTACATGAATTATAGTGTAAGGGGTGCTGGTGGCACAGTAGTTGGTGTGCGCGCCCCATGTATGGAAGCTTTGGTCCTCCAAGCGGGCGGCCCAGGTTCAAATCCCACCTGTGGCTCCTTTGCCTCATGTCATTCCCCACTCTCTCTCCCTGATTTCCGACTATATCCACTGTTCTATCTCTACATCAAAGGCACAAAAAGCCCAAAAATAAACTGGAGGTAAACTGATGTGGGAAGTATCCGCCAGTCTGTTGCCAGGTTTTATCGAATGTCTTTGTGATTGATTTAATGTCACTTTACCACTCTTTATATTTAACTCAGCGATCAACACAGAAATAAACAGACATATTTGTGTTGTGGGAAAAAAAAACACTTCCACCACCTCTGATCCCCTCCCCTCCCCTCCCTGTTTGACACCCTCTGTGCCCCCCTTGGGCTAAACAGAAATAGGGCCAGCTTAAGGCCATAATTGGTCTTGATCCTTAGGCTGCAGGCATATTCCAGCGGTGGGTCTGGATGGGGCGCTTGTTATGTGTGAAAAGGTGGCAGGGGAATGCCTGGCCAGTAATTAACAGTGTGCAAGGGACTGTGGAGAAGGAAATTTAAAAGTGAATGGGGGAGGCCAGTTTATTCTGTGGCTCTGCTCTGCCTCTCTCTCCGCCTCCTCTGTTTCTCATCTATTCACTCTTGCCTGTTATTGGAGCTGATGGGTTTATAGAGATTTTCACACTTTTGGATGTTGGGCTGGCATTGTGAATTTGTTTTTCGCCTGCTCCCCTTTTTCGCGCCCCTTTTCCCCCGGCCCGCCACACACGTAAAACCCTCCCTAGCGTAATTTCTTTGACTCAGTCGCTTGCCCAATCACACAGTTCCATTTTTCCCTGTGATGAGATCTAATGGCCCTTACTTTTGAAATTATGTTTCCAAGTAAAGGAAGTACAAGAAAGTTAAGAACTGAAATGTGCACTAATTCTTCTTTGTGAAAAACAAATGAACATGTTAAACAATAGCAAACTAAAGTGATGTATACTAAGTGTACTGAACCTCTGAAAAATGTGTTTTGGTTGATCAAAACATTGGTTAAATTTAGATTTTTGCACATTATCTAAGAATGCAGAAAAAGTAATTTGTGATGGTGGTTTCCATCAACTTTGACAATATTACAATTTCCTTCATTATGCAGTAAAAACTTAACTAACTCATTTTTATTAACAAATGATTCTCTAACTGGAAAATGTTTCTCCCGGTCTAGGACGATGAATATCTCTGACTCCCTGTCTCATATGAAAACCCATGTCTTACAGTGTCCTTGTGTCTATCTGGTACTTACTGAACCCAAACTTAGTCAGGATCCATCCTTTGAGTCTTATCTTTCACAGACTGGAGGACTTAATCACCTACTCCATCACTAACTAAGGCACTCACTCACAAAGGTCTCCATCTATAAAGATTTAGTCTGCAGACTGTTTTCACATGGCTGAGCTGTTTAAACAAAGTGAGGATTTAAACATACGGTAAGACAAAATACACAAATACCTTAAATAACATTGTGGAATGATAAATGTGTTACAGTTATAGTACAAACAAACATATGTAGCCATGATGCCCCCTTAACGCAAAGTATGTTTGTTTAAAGAAAAGTCATGTGTTGAGAGAGCTCTTGAAATGTACTAACATTAGTTTATAGTAGAAACTGATCAACAGGAATGACACAGAAATATAAAAAACTCTCTCTATACATAATTACTCTTTCACTCCATCAATTTTTTCCACTCGCTTGAAATTAAGTTTAATGTTTAAATGAATTCAACAAGCATTATTGGCATTCAAGTTTTTGAATAAAATAGTTAAAAGCAAAACTGAAACAACAACTCTGTTTCTTTCCCAACAAAATACATTTTGGGGTGTTCGTATTCCAACACTTCTGTAATATAAAATTAAGGATTTGCTCTCTCAGCTACAGTCAAACTTCATTTATATTATCAACATACCATTAAGTGAGTTTTTAACAAGTAGTGTGCACACCACAGGTTTGCTAGTGTTTTTTTTTTTTTTATTGCTTGGTAAGCCAGGTAGAGTAACAAAATGCCATATATTCTATTTCTCTCTCTAGATACACCAGTATGTTAGCATGTGTGTTTCTACAAGCTTTCTCCTGTTCTCTCCTTTCCAGCCAGGCCATATCCAGACTAAACATGTTCGTTTGAGATGCATGTTTACAGTGTTTAGGCACACAGACAGACAGGAAGTGGGCTAAGTGAAGAGAACATCCCAGACAGCCTCAGAGATAAATGGATGTGCTGCTAAATGAAGGAAGGAGAGGCCTCAAATGAGCCATCGCGGGGAAGCTCACAGCGCTGGGGTTTGAAACACTTTCCCAAGGTGTGCACAGCAAAAAGTGTGTGTGTATGTTTTTTGGGTATGTGTGCTCATGTGTAAGCATGTGTCTGCCTGTGTGTGGCTCTGGGGGTAACAGGTGGGAGGTATGCCATGTCCTGGTTAACAAGGGTGTTATTGTGTTGTTCTGTCCTGCATGACTGACCGTCAGCTGTGCGGGGTCATCCTCCTTCCCCCTTAACCCCCGGAACACTAACACGCCAGCTACGCATGCCCGCACACACATAACACACACACTTTCAGAGACACACATGCGGACTCCAGGACACACCCAATCGTGCACGCACAAACAGATTCTGTTATGCATCAGTTGGTGGCCTGTAATTGAATTGGGACACGATCAGTGATATTTCCGATTTGGTGGCCCGATGCACCCCAGTGAAGAGGCATCTGCTCTCTTATTCCCCACCATAGAGCTGCTCAAGGCTGCAGCCAGCGTGAGGCATGACTTGAGAGGTCCACACACACACATCCACACACACCACCCCCTCCCCTCTGCACACGCACACATAGCTTCCCTAAGTCATTCACACACGATGCCCCGGGGCACTTGCAGTTCTGTAACACTACCCAACAACAATACTCCCTCAACTGCTTGGCTGTTTACTTTCTGAAAGAGGTAAAGTCTCCCACTTAAAGGATTACCTTACGTTGCCCTGAACCCCATGCCCTATGCTCTCAAGCCAATCACACACACACATTTACACACTGGAGGAGACAGGCCCAAAAAATGCATATACATCCACAGAAACACAGATGCACACACGTCAAATGCCAGACTGGCAGCCACACAAAGACAGGAATAAAAAAACAACGTAGTCCACTTATGGAGAAGGCGACTCTCCAAGCTCTACCTTCATCTCTTCTTCTCTCTACTTGCTGTTTACTTTTCACCAGGGCAATAGAGGGCTAGCGGGTCACTCTGCTCAATATATTGATTTAACCAAAAGGGTTGATTTTCCCATTTCCTTCTTTTATTAGGGGTGCATTTTTATACTAAATTCCTGTTCTTTCACAGCCTGCGATATAGTCCATTCCTTTTTTGCAGAAAATTTGAGAAGTTAACTATTTTATCGTTCTTTGTGTTATGAAGTGTTCGTGCTAACTTATAAGTGCAGGGAGTGAAGTCCCACCACTCCCCCTTCCCTTTGCCTCTCTCTGCACTCTGAAGTGGAGCTCAAGTGGTCTGACACTCTCCACCTTGCTTTACAAAGCACCCCCTCATGGGTTGGGGTGGGGCGATATGAGCACGGAGGCGGGGACAAGGGGCTGTAACTGACTGGATTGTTTACCAACAGACTAATTGTTGCCCTCCCCTGTGCTGCTCCTTGTAAGGAACTGTATGGCTCTCTGTATGAATCATTGTGTTCAAAGCAAAGGGTAAGAAGTGGAGTCTGAGGGGGTGAGAAGGCCAGACTGTGTGGCAGGTGTGTTCTTTGACTCGTGTCTATCGACATGTTCTCAGAGCCTGTTGCGTGCTAGAATGCCTTTTTAATTTTCTATAATTTATGAGCTACGTGAATGTCTGCTTTTCTCTTTGTCATGGAATTGTTACGGTTATCTTCTCCAGTAGCCTCTTGTCTGCCTCGCGTATCAAAAGCCACATAAAGGACTGGAGGATTCAGGAGCTGCTGTGGTCCAGCATTCTCTTAATTATGGCTCTCATAGGGCAGGAAATGCTCGGCTTATAGGGTATCAAGCCCAGTACTGTGGCATGGAGGTGCCTGTTCATTATAATCCAACTCCCTGAATAAACATTCAACAGGGATTCAGCCACTTAGCACATCTATTTGTAGCAATACATTGAGGACTACATTAATACAGATGGATGAAGATGCCCCACAATATCAAGGATAGCATTGTACATGTAATAGGATATGAATTTTTAAGACCTTATTTTGCATTACAGCATTATTAATGTAGGTATTATTTATTTTGTTTTAAATTCCCGATGCTTTTCTTTTAACAATGGGGAGTCGTACATTATTAACTTTAAAACACTCATGTATCTAGGCACCACTCCACACTTGCTCAAAGTAACTAAAGTCAGTGACACCCACCTAGGAGGCCCCCCTAAATTAACATAATGTCATGCCTGCCCCTTGGAGAATGCAGTAGACAGCTGACTACTGGAGCTTATGAGAATGCTCAGTTGTCAAGAGGGAAGAATTTACATGAAGGTGCCGCTTCCAGTTTATGTGCTATGCATGACCCCCACATGCCAACTGGTGCACATGGTACGCGCTAGCCTGTGATGTGGGGTTGTGTGCGTGTAATAAGGGGAGGTTAAAAGTGTACATATGCCAGTTTTTAACACATTCAACTGTGTACATGGGTGTTTATGAGTCCTGTCTCCGTCTATGTTTGTCTGAATGGGTCTCTGGTTTATATTTGTGCATCTCTCTGAGAACTTTCATAGCGCCTTTTCAACTGAGTGTGTGTTCTTGTGACAGAGGGAAGACAAAAGGCAGCCAAAGAAAGCCTGATCCCACAAGGACTCAACAATCTGTTTGATGTTGCTTTTCTGACCTTGTGAGGTGTGTGAACACACATCCTGTTCAGAGTTTAACTGCAGCAGCGTGGGGGAATATTGAGCCAAAAACATACTTACCATACTTATCATAGACATTTGTCAACCAGGTAAGTCATTTCAGTGTCATCTTTTGAGGTCTGTACAAAAGACACCCACCACACACACACACACCCACCACACACACACACACACACACACACACACACACACACACTCCTCACCTCTGCTTCTATTCTTCATTCTAACATGCTGGCCTGTGTGTCATTGCTGATATTGTACTTGTATTGAACTTGTAGCCATTTTAGAACAAAGATATAGAAGGAAATCATGTTAATGTTTAGTTTGGATATTTTTAGAGAGTGGTCAAGAGTTATATTACTGCATTTCATAATCCAGCAGGGTTTGGCAATGATTCAGCTGGCTCAGAATCACGGATTACAACATAGTTATGAAACTAAATCTCGGGCCAAAATCTGAAAAGAGATATAAATGTACTGTCAGTGTTTGTTTTTAAAAGAACATCCTAATACAATGGTGAAAAAACATGTCCAAAGGCTAAACTGCCTGGTGTCACAGGCGGTATGTTTTGTTCCAGGGTCACTCATTTTCCAGGAAGTGTGTGAAATAGCACTGACCCTACAAAACCCCTGGCACTCAAGTATGGCATGTCACAGGCCTGCCCTATAACATGGAAAACACACACAGCATATCAACAGGTGGTTGTGCTTGAGACACACACCTAGCTCGAGGTTTTATGTTTGTTATTTCTTCTTCAAAGACAAAGTTATATGCCTGCTTTTGAAAGGCTTTATCACAAATGAATAAAGATTAATCTTTCACAGCAGGCAACCAACACATAGCGTATCGTATGAAGGTCCATTAGCACGAAACATGTAAGACAGTTATAAGGTGATAAGCCATGGGTTAGGTGCCAACATACACAGTGATGACAGCTAGCAGCATGTTACACAATAACATCTCAAAATCATCAATTATTTGTTAGAGGGCCTATTCTTTCTTTCACATATGAATTTAACCAATAAGGAACAGAACTTTATACAGACATTAACATGAGGAGTTGTAGAATGGTTTATGATCAAAACCTTTAGTCAAATTAGGGCTTTAACAACAATTATTTTGATTGCTGATGAATACAGATTTTTTGGGGAATAATCAATATATTGTTTAGTTTGCGAAATGTCACAAAAAATAAAAAATAAATGTGCTAATCAAAGTTTGCCAGAGCACACAAAGCTCAAAGGGATGTCTTTAAATGGTTTCTACTGTACAACAGACCGAAGCCGAAAACTTTCCTTCTCTTGGAAGACAATTGAACGATGAATTGGTCATAAAAATAACTAGCAATTTGTTATCCAATGAGACATTAATTTAACACAACAAAACAGTCTACTCCATTCGTTGAGGATTTAAGAAAGCTTTCTTCTTTTGTTAGTAATGCTTTATTTCATACCGAACATCAATGACATTATTGACCACATTCCCACCAGGCAAATGCAGTACAAAAGCTACACCCTTATTGCAAATGACATGCATGGTTGTCGACATCTGCAGAATTATTTTTGCACTAAGTTACTTAAAAAAAATAATGCAACCTAAACCCATCATGCTGGTCAACCTACTTTTTTAGAATCCTGCAGATTATTGTTGTCATAATTAAGAATTTCTTGATTTTAGAAATATTGAAGTAATTTATTTTTATTTTTTTTATTTTTTTATATCATCTTTGAAAATGTTATCACAAGCATTACATCAGTTATTGAAAATCATGCTAAACCCCATCTTATAATGTAGGCTCTCCTTTTGGGTGTCATCCAACTTTTAAAGTGAAATATCACTGATAAGTAGAATTAGAATTCCCATTTCATAAGTGATGAGTCAGTCCTCATGCAAGCGCAACCCTCCCAGTTCCCCCTCCACCTCAGTTTTACCCAGTGACTCAACACGCTCGGTGTCTCTCACCCTTGCTTCACCCAGCTTTCTCAACCGTGCCTCCCCTCAGACACCAGGCCATTTCCGCTCCCTTCCCTACTCAACAAATATGTTCTTTGGAGCCCTTCCCAGAATACTTTGGCATACACCCATGCCCACTCCCAATCTGCTCCCTCGCTTGACACTGATCCAGAGGACAGCAAGGGGGCAGTGAAGGTGGCAGGGGGTACACCCGTATAGTTACCGTGCAGTCATGGTGCCACTTACCCTCAAGTAGGGAAAGAATAAAGAGAGAAGAGAAGGAGAGAAAAAGGGAGTCTTGCCTCATGCCTTTCTTTCGGTGTAACATGGCATTAATGTTTGGACATGGTTTATTCTCTGCAGAAAGACTGCTCAAAGCGAGGCCCCTACCTAAAAATACCCTGTCTTGGTCTCTTTGATGGAAATTGTGACTCTGCCTAACGACCGCTGTGAAGTTATGAACAAGTGATGAGAGGCTGGAGGAGAGAGAGATGAGAGAAAGATGGGAAATGGGTGAGAGAGAAATGGGAGAAAGGGGAAGAGGGTGAGAGAGAGGGATGAGAGACAGATGGGTGGATGGGGGGTGCGGTGGTGGAGGGTGAAACAGGATGGGAGGGAGTAATGGAGTAGAGATGGGACATTGTGGGTCAGCATGTGACTCATCATTCCTTTTTCTCTCATGAGGCCACTACAATCACGGATGTGCTCAATCAACCATTTATTTAAATTCAGGGTAAAGGGTGTTCTTTTTTAAAATCACACATTTCACAAGTTTTTGAACAAAAAATTGAACTATTAAAAAACGGTATATTCCATTACCATCCAAATAAGCCATTTGACTGTTTTTTAAATCAGACAATATCACAAAGCAAGCCATTTTTCCCAATATCCATTCTCTATACACCTGAAGACTAATTATACAAATATTAGCTCTTTCAGCTATCACTGGTTTACAAAACGAGTAATTGGCATTTGCCTTTAAAAGTATACTTTACAGGGCCATCAATACTTTCCTAAGCCAACCTCTCCTTTCAAAGACCCCTACCCAATTTTATCATCCGCCTTCCATTTCATCAAACCTGTGTTTGTCCTCTCATACTCTGTCATACACACCACTTCAAAACTGCTTGCTAAGGCTTGAGCAATCTCCTGGTAATGGTGTTTTTAAGTGGCCTGTTTGCATAGAGGGTGTATGGAGAGAGAGCCTCTGACAGAGCCAGTGACTAAGTGAGGCTTGTTACAGTGACTGAGCTTATATTCAGAGCCCAGTCATCCACTGGGGAACTGGCTGCTACTGTAGTCTGGCTGTGGTCTCCGAGCTATCACCAGCCAACACAGTTTTAGCAGTCTACTGTAATGCGACACTTGGGGTTTTTTTTCAAAGTGTGACGGCTATGTTGCACCATAGTTAATGCCTTTTATATGTATATTAGGTCCATATTTCTAAATGTGTGCATTCTGTGTTCCTGGATGTGAATGGAAAATAGAACTTGTATTTGTGTCTGCACGTGTGTGTTAAATGTATGCATGTGTAATAAACATTCTCTCTGTGATTTCACCACAATGAGTGCACTTGAGTGCCCCTAAAGAATAACTAGTCCCCTCCCTTCATCTCTCTGCTTTAGATTTCTTTTCATGGTTTATTTGAAATATTAACTGAAGTTATTTGCCTTTACTTGGCCATTGATAAAAGCTACATTAAAGCAGAGTGACTTTGATGCAGGGGAGAGGAACCTTTGGCAATGGGCCTTGATGAGACAGCCAGCCGGCCAGTCAGCCAGGTTTTCATTAGATGAATGCTGTGTGGGATTCTAGCCAGATAAGAGGGGCGCCAACATACTGGAGCCAACCAATATAGTTATAGCAAGGTGCTCTCTATTTCACTTCCTCTACGTCACTGCATGTCTTTATGGAAGTCTCTGTCCATCTCTCTATGTCAATCTCTCTCCTTCTAACCTGAGAGAGAGAGAGAGAGAGAGAGAGAGAGAGAGAGAGAAGCTAGCCTGAACAGCTTCCATGCCCTTTGCAAATCAACACACCCAGAGCAGTGATTTCCATAAAGATGTCTTGGCCCGGCTTTGCTTATGAATAGGTCGACTGAAATAGGTGGCTTAGTGGTAAATGTCAGAGAGAGATCGGAGAGGCAGAGAGACATTAAAGGAGACAGAATGAGGGAGGAGAGGGAAAGAAAGAAAAGGTTTGAAGATATGGCATGCTGAAATATTAAAAATTCAAAGGTTCATAGCTATATTGCAGCTGTTGACATAACCACTTGATTTGTAAGACATACTTGCACTCAACAGCTATCCTTGAACATATTTTAATATTTCATATACAAATTAAGTGTGTTTGTCACAGGAAATAACGTTGAAATAATAAGTAAATCTCTACATTAAGCATCTTCAGGGACAAAATAAAGGTGTAAATCTAGATGTCAGCATAGTCCGAGCTGCAAGAATTTCTGACATGCGTACATACACATTTAGCAAGGGCCATTGGACAGACTGTATGAAAGGCAGCTGTGTTATTCCAAGGTCAGTATTTGCTGGTAGTCACTGTTTTGCCCCCAGACAAAGTAGGATGCCCTGGATTCCCGGAGAAAATGATAGCTGCGGAGTGATTTGTTGAGGAGTGCAGCTGGAGTATGACATTTCCACTCGGTCTGGTGACAACACACCTTTTAAAACTACATCCTTACATTGTGCACTAGGCTGCTATTTTGCAGAGAAAGCATTTCAAATGGACTGAAAACATAAAATATGTTGAATGCAATTAATTGGCATGTGACAGAAAATAGCAATCTAAGGATCACAATGCAGGAGAAAATGTATTCCTGTTTTTTTTTTATCTTACAAAAATACTGTCATGACATCAGCCAAATCTACAATTTATATTAATTAGATATTGACTTACAGTGATGAAATAACGCCACAAGGACATGCAAATTAAAAAAGAAGTCATGGACAGGTCACCTCTGATTCTGAATGGGTATAAGGCTCTACTCAAACATTTCCTCTTTACCTTCACTTATTTTTGATCATGCATTCCTTCTCCAGAGCCATGTGTCCTGTGCTTGTCAACAACATTACTGCAAGAAGTCAATGACCTTTACACATTAGCATCTATTTCCCCATTTGTCTTGAACTTATGCAGTGTGTGCAAGGTGTAGAAAGTAGGTGTGGTACAAAATATATCGTCTTCCTGACTTGTGTGAACCAGTTATCAGTATGCTCACTGCAAATATTAATATAAACATTTTTCAGAATGTGACGCTCTTAACAGATCTCCTCTCAGTGGTGCTTATAACATGAATAAGGGTAACATGAGCAGAATCGGCTGAACTACAAGTTGACCTTGGGATTAGGGTGAAAGAAGACAGCAAGGTTAAATGTGACAGTGGGTAAAAGCAGTTAAGAGATGTGCTTCCTAAATCTATAAGAAGCTAAAAACAAAAAGTTGCTTCAGTTTTATGTTCAAAAACTGTACAACAAAATTGTACTCGCCTGCGATGAGTACTTTACTGGGCAAGGAGTACTACATGCCAGTCATTGCATATTTTATTAACATTGACAGGGAAATGCATTCTACCAACTAGAGTGCTGAATGAGACTTACACCGGTGCTCCTATGTCATGAGTTTAAAGGTTACGGAGGAACGAAAAGCTGACTGAAACGACCCAGTGTTCTGCTGAGTTGTTCTGCTTTGTCAAAAATTCTACCATAGCGCTAATGGCTATCAATGTTGCCCATCAAATAATGCTCCAAGTACATATCACTCATATTACACCACAACCCCACATTTTCACTTTAAGGAAATGGGGAAGCATCCTTCCAAACCTTTAACCAAACTTTGAAGATACTATGAGAAACATCATTAATTTATAGGTACATTAATGTGTTGGCATAATTACAGGATTGTGGCTTTGCACAGATTTGCTCAGAGCTGCCTAGTAGCACATCTCAATGGGAAGCACTGTTTGATTAACACTCTTTGTAGTTACAGACATTGAGGAGAATATGACAGTAGCTGTAACAGGAACGGACGCATATACAGGTTTACATGAGAAAATCGATTCTCGAGAATCGTTAATCGTGATGTTATCGTGGGCCATGTATTGCGTATAGTACCATGAGCTACCCTGTCATTTTACACTTGCACTTAAAGATTCTTTGTAGTTTACTGATGTGATGAACTGTTTGACTCATGATCTTTATTACACCGAGTCTTGAGGGGGCCTTTAATGTGTAACTGTATTTCCACATGGCATGAAAAATCCTCTCACTGATTGTTTTAACTTCTAACAGCCTGTGTGCGTGTGCGTGCATGCGTGCGTGCGTGCGTGCGTGTGTGTGTGAGTTCAAGCGATGTTACAGATAGCTGTTATCTATCGGGCCGTTAAGCTGATTAGTGTGAACTGTGGCCAGGTTCATTTGCATACGTTCCTTATCTCATTAGATTGGTATCAGCCAATCTGTCACCATGCAAGGCCTCGACCGGGATGTCTTCTTACCTCGCTCTGTAAACACAAACTACACACACACACACACACACACACACACACACACACACACACACACATAAAATGTGCAAACATTCACCATTAATACCCCCAGCTAACAACAACACAACAACACTAATGTGTAACACCAGCCAGAAGTGCAGGCTCCACAACCTCCGTTTCTCTCAAGCACTACTACACCGCTGTCACAGCAACACAGCACATCTTCTCCTCAGGCTGTGCATGCCCCCAGTCTTATCAAGGTCATTAACTTCATCTCTTAGTCCCATCGCTACATTGTCATCTTTGCTCATCACAGTTTTTTTTCTTTTATCCCTTGTTTAATGTTTTTTTCTGCATTTCTGTGATCAAGTAACATTGTGGTCTTTAGATTTTTAAATTCCAACTACATTGGCATCAATTAATGTGTGCCTTCTACTTGGACATTTTAAGGGACTACTGTAGTTTTAGACTACTTAAACAGAACTTGCTTCACATATGTATGAAGTGAATTTGTGAATTCCAAATTAATCCGATCCATTTCAATTAACATTTTTCCAAATAACATGGCTCACTTGAGGTTCAAGAACAATACGAAAAAATGTGACCTTTATGTGACTGACTGCACATATTAGTGCAGCAGCTTTTTTTTTTTTTTTTTTTTTTTTTAGAACTGATGATTTCACATTTTGTAATTTCACTCTAGCCTTTGCTTTAGAGCTTTGGAAAACAATGAAAATGACCATCTTGAAATTAAAACATGTTTGTATGAACCAGAACCCTTCAATAATTACCATACTGACTATTTAAAACTAATATGTCTTCATTTGTTTGACTGTAATTTACCTTCATTTGATACGAACAGGCAAATACTTTATTTCCGATTCATGGTTTACAAATGTAATATTCATCTGGTGTTACAGTGGCAGCCTTGTTACTTTGAATGATTTGAAGAGAGTTTAAGAGCAGCTTTCACTAGCTGCCACTTGTGTGATGTCAAAAGGCCACGCCAGTGTTTATGCATCTCACACTGCCACTAGAAAACATTTTATTTACTATCATGGCTCCCACACCAAGGACAGCATTAACACTTTGTTTTATGAGTTCTATCAATGCAGCCACACCACGTGGACCAACCACTACATTGTACTCATTTATCTATCAAGTGCTAGTCTGCCTTGAGTGAGTGGACCTTTACCAAGTGCTTGTTTCAGCACTGCTAAGTCATCTCCTGTACATATTTCCAATTTCAGGCCGGACCATAGATAGTGATGGAGACATATTTCATATCGCTACACAGCTGGCTGACACAGAGAGGTCATTTTTTAATTTTAACCCGGAGCCAGTAGTGCAGGTTACAGTGTGCTGAGGTCAGCATGTGTCTTCACATAGTTTCATTCATGAACAAGGCAACATTTGTGCAGTCTGAAAGTGAAATAAAACAGTTTTAAGTGCAATGAGACCTTCAGTGTGTTTGTGTTCTATGTACATGTGTGTGTATGTGTTCTTACACAAAAGAGAGAAAATTACCTTATCAATTTCTTCAGTTGAATGATACACAGCTGTGGAGCGTTCACATGGTTTACGAAATGGTTTAGGCATGGGTACCTTGAGAATGGGAAAAGCATAAGAGATAAGAGTATTAGTGGGGAGCAGAATAGTTAATTGGCTTAGAGAAATAGTCACAATATCCTCAGTGTTCCCATATTCTCTCTGCAAAGTGTTGCTAATCAGTTTTATGCCATTATTTGTACCTGCATTTTTTGTGTGAGAAATAAAGCGAGCATGAATCTCAACATTACATGAATTAAGATATGATTGTTGTTTTATTATATTTTTAAATACATTATATTAAAAAAACAATATCTTAATAATGTTGAATATTTTACTTACCAGGTTACATTATGATGAACTTTAAACAATGCAATGAACACATACTTGCCCCTGGCCTTGTGATTGATTGAAATGCTCTGAAGTCCCTTGCCTTTCGCCCCCTTGAAGCCTAACAGAACTCTGTGAAAGGTCAGTGTTGAGTTGAGTGTTTCTGAAGGGACAGTGTCATCAAACTTAAAATGGTGTTTTAGAGTTGGTGTCAAAGGCGTTGAAAGTGTAACATATAAAGCATGTCCTTTTTTCTTGTGATGTATTGATGTTGTTTTACAGCATAGGTAGACTTTGGGTGTAGAGAAAGTTCAATGGTGACAATATTTTGGATACATTAAGTAGTTTATTTCTATTCAATTGAATGGAGTTGTGGTTATAGGAAAGATAAGAAAGTGTTATAGGATACTTTGAGTTACACACATCACGATTATCAAAAAGACGGGTCTGTTTGGAGAGTTACCAAATGATAGCACTTCTCACTTTTTCAGCTTTATTTACTTTGTTCAACACAGTTCTTCAAAGTCACAACAAGAAGATGGATCAGTCTTTCAGTCGAGTGTGTCAGCATTTTCTGATGTGATGGAAGTTTATCATTGACCTCTGACACATATAAAAAAGTTTTGAGATTTTGACAAAAGAGTCTCATAGTTTACCTCTTTGTGATTTTTTTGTTCTGTTACATGTACCTCTTCAGCGATGAAAGGAGCACTTGTACATGCCTGCGGGTTAACTGTTGGTAAGAGTTAGTGTGGAAAAAAGAGCTGCAGAGACAGCCCCTTACATCTCTGTTACCTTCAAGAGGCTAATGCTTTATTTATAACACTGCACCCCCCAGGTGTACACCTCAGGTCCCTGCACAGCCCCTTCTCCTCCCCACAGGTATACTCTGCGCTTCTGCCTCGTACTGCGCTACCTAGCGCACCTTCACATGCCTTTCCTTTCAACATCCCACTCCTGCGGCTGCATAAGAAGAGGAAGTTGTGGAGAGAGATACAAAGACTCGGTGTGACGCACATACAATCTGCAGACTGAAGCGGTTTCACAGCCATGGTCTCCAATGTCTCACTGCAGTTCTCTCGGGTGTTGGAGAGAAAGAGCTGAATCCCCTATCCTCCAGCCCTGCTCACTCCCACCGAGCTGAAGAAACGCCACAGAGGAGAAACAGAGAGCGAGATGGAGAAAAGAAATGTGGAGGAACACTAAAGGAATGGAGAAGCAGAATCGAAGGGGAGGTGAATTGAGAAGACAAAGAAGTAGGAAGGGGGGCGAGAGGAGAAAGGAGAGATTGAAGAAAGCGTGATAAAGAGGGAAAGAAATAGTGTCTCGCTTTTTTTAAACTTGGAGATGCTCAATCCCTTCTTCTCACTCCAACCTGCATTTCTGGGTCACTAGAGACATTTAAACTGCACTTATAATTAACAGCTATTTTTAAACAGGGAGGGAGAAGTGGAGCGGTGGCGAGGTACAAAAGCATTAAAATTGCCCCAGATTCGCTATTGAATAGGACACATCAAGGCAATATGCTGGCAGATCAAAGTGAGCGAGGAGAAAGGAGACAGGGCCGATCAGTGGGGATAAATTGTTCCCTTTATAATGGCATAAGAATAGACCTCTTTGCAGCTGAAACAATTTAATAACTGCATTCATTACCTCTGTCCAGCCTGTCTCTCTGTCTGTCTGCTGCACAATGTGTAACTGCTTTTGCCATGCTCTACCTCTCTTTGTCTCTCTTTCCGTCTTTCTCTTTGTCTCCCAAACTTATTACCTCATTCTTTTTCCCTTTTATATCTTGCAGTCCTCTTTTTGTCTACTTCAGCTCTCACCCTCCACCGAGTCTGGCATCCTCCACCTTTTCTTCAGCCCACTTGTCCCCGCTGTCTCGCCTCTACTCCTGCATGCTCCGGCAGTAGCTACAGCAGCAGAGGTTCCTCTGAGCCGATGTGCTGCAGGCCCCACAATGAAGATGTGCAATGTCTGACACTCTTGGAATGAGAGCCCTAATAGAAGGGGAAGCGGTTATCACAGAGCTCCCCCAGGACCAGCCTCTGTGTGCCTGACGCTAATTATGGCGCATGCAAATGAATATGCAGCATTAAAGTCAGAAGAAGACTGCCTGACTCTGTGTGTGGAGGGGCTGTGTGTCAGTGTGTGCATGAAGCAGTGTGTGTGTGTGTGTGTGTGTGTGTGTGTGTGTGTGTGTGTGTGTGTGTGTCCGTGTGTGTGCGTGTGTGTGTGTGTGTATGCGTGGGTGTGTGGGTGTGTGTGTGCGTGTGTGGGTGTGAGGAAATTATGTTCAGAGTGTGAGTTTGTGAGCTTGTTTGGATTCCTGAAGGTGTGTGTGTGTGCATGCATGTCTGTGCACAGCAGGAATAAACCACAGGGCCAATCCCCTTTTACCTTTTCATTTCTGCAGTGGTTCAGATACTTACACTGATTCATTCTTTATTTTTTATTCATTAGTATAGACCCAAATAAAAGACCATGCATCAAGGATTACGATGAAGAAACAGGCAATAACACAACATCTCTCTATCTGTCTCTCGCTCTCTCTTGTTCACAAATGTGAGGTTGAGCAGAGGATCTCACAGGAGGATTCCTATAAATATGTCTCTCTCACATCCACAAGCAACCTCTCCAAGAGGGCGTCTTTATTAAAACCATTTTGTCTTCTCTTTGTGTCCTTTGTCTGCATGTGTGTGCATGTGCACACGTGTGTGTTGCCAGTGTGCTTTTCCATCTGGGTGTGTGTGCACATGTAGTTGCATATATTTGCATATCAGCAAATGTTTGTGGATATTTTAATGCATGCACACATTGTGTTTGTATGTGTTTATTTGTCAGATTTTGTACGCATTTAATTGCATTTTTCTATTTCAGTGTGTGTTTGCACCTTTTATATGACAACCCCTATCTGTTTTGCTAGTGTGTGTGTGTGTGTGTGTGTGTGTGTGTGTGTGTGTGTGTGTGTGTGTGTGTGTGTGTGTGTGTGTGTGTGTGTGTGTGTGTGTGTGTGTGTGTGTGTGTGTGTGTGTGTGTGTGTGTGTGTGTGTGTGTCTGTGTGTAGTCTATATGTTGGCCATCTTATCTCCCCATTAGCCTCTTGTGCCCTGACCAGTATTCCCTCTCTCCCTTTCCTGCTTTCTCTAATGGGTAATTTAGCCATGCTCGCCTGACATCTAGCCTATTCCTTGTTTAGTTGCCATGGCTACGCAGGCCTATGGATTGCTCCCTTGCTCCCTGGCCTTGCTCTGGATGCTATAGATGTCTCAACTATTAGAGGGCAGAACTGCTAAACACACACACACACACACACACACAAACACAAACACACACACTGTGTAGACTATACAGATAAACAATTAAGCACTCTGCATGAATTTAGATTAATTTCTTTGCAGAATGGAACTCTAACTGAAATAAGCACATAAATGGGTGATTATTAAAGATAAAAATTGCAATGGTCTTTGAAAACAGGTTAACATCATAATAAATAGATATTTAATGACACTTTCCTAATATTGTTGAAAACAATCACTGCCCTGGATACGGTTTTTGTCTTTAATTTGAATGTAAATAATCAAACCAATTATTTGATTTTTAATTTAAATATGAGACATGTATTCATTTTTGTGAATAGTAGGCAATGTTTTACTACTCAATACATCCTCCAAGGTAAACTTTATTATACCGAGCCAAGCATTATTGCTCTTCAAGATGACAAGAGAATGCTCTAAACCTGAGTGGCCTCTCTTGATTTTCTCTTTATTGTCATCTTAGGGTAACTGTTAGCACCATACGTTTTACTGTGCTATATTTTTTTACACGGTTTTATCGTCTTTATTTCCCAGTTATGACAGATCTGCGCCTGGCTTAGGGTAGCAACCTTCTGATAGATGGAGACCTTTTGTACTTCCCTGAAAGAAATCACAACTCCAATCTTCAACTCAGACACCTACAGAGGCCAAGCTAGTTGAGTCAGTGTGGCAGCATGAATATGTGCCCTTGTTCACTGTGTATGCACACACATTTGTGTGGTATTGATTTCCACTTTCACTATCTCAGTCGAATAAAAGAAGTGTATTTTAAAAGTGTATGCTCCTTTGCCTTACAAGAAACTTATATACCTTGTCATCAGTTTTGTAAGGTCATTATTGTGGATTCAGTGCTATGTGTTAGAGCTGCTTTCTGCAAAAGTAACTCAACAGTATGGAAAAGGAGGAATGAGGGTTGCAGGCAGGCAGGGAAAAAAAGCAATACTGGATTTGGTCTCCTCATGTATTTTGCAGGATTTACAAGTTGGAGGTGGAGGGTTGCAGCAAGGGGCTTCAGGGTCAGAACAAACAAGGAGCTTTGAGTTTCATGCTTTTGCAGAAGATCTTGTTGTCTTTGAAGTTTTCACTATCGAGAGCAAAGGAGAGAGGGAGAGGCAAACGGTGCAGCGAGAGTTAGGATAGCAAGAGCAGCGAGGGAAGGAGAACGACTTACAGAAGTGTGAAGCCCTTGAGTTGAAACTGTGCCTGCCTGGGCCTACAGAGAGCAGATGACAGTAGCTTTGGTTTCTTTTGCAGAGCTCACAGTACTTTTGCCTTACATAACCCCTCCCATTGTGCTTTTTCAATTATTTGGGGAGAAATCTTAAGTATGCACTTAAAAAGTTAATGCTTTCATGTGTTTCAGAGTAGGGGGAAGAGAGGGGGCGCGCCACAGATCACTCATGAAGTAGACGGCAGTGACAACTTTCCAGAATATCGACATTTAAAATATTCTGTAAGGTATATCAGCAGAGTTTAACTGTGTGCATCAGTGTTTTATGAAAGAGAGGGAAAAGATAGAGACTGAGGAAGACATATAATATTGTAAGAGCAGATGCGAGCAGTGCAAACTCAAGTCGTTCTAATTCTTCACCCCTCCCCCCTTCCTATTTTCCCCTTAAGGTGCCCCTTACCCCCATCCTCCCCTCCTCTTGCTGCTCTGTGAGGTTAAAGCGCACCTTCCCACTAAAGGGCTCTGGGGTCACGCATCTGCATGTGAAATGTGAACCCGCTGACATTCCTGGGCAGCCCTAAGCCATGCAGTCCTTTTGTTCACTAGGGTGCCAGTGTCAAGCCTAACAAGCCCAGCAAGGGTCTCCGACAGAGGAGAGGGACAGACAGAGAGAGGGATTGGTGTGTTATTGATGCCCTCTGCAAGCATCCCTTTTCAGAAATGCCAAAGCAAGACATTTCAAAAGCTAAGTTGCTCACAATGGTATCACAAGTATCCTTTTTAAAACACAACCCCCCCAAATGATCTTATTACAACGAGCTGGCTCTAACACTAAATTACATTTATTTGGCTATGATAAAAAGGTAACGTATTGAGGTTTAGACGTCCTATATATTCTATAAGGTCAAGGCAACCGTAAAAAAAAACATGTCAGGTTTCTGTGACAACCGTACAGACCTTAGTAACTGCATGGCCAGTTCAGCACTTTGTATGAAAAATCAAACAGTTTTTTCAATATCAAATGTGTTGTTCACACTTAAGACCCTCTTGATTTTTGATTTCACATTTTTTTTTTGTTTTTTTTAACTGACACGGCTTTCAGGCAGACATTAGTGGATAAGCAAGTTCTTTTAAATCAGGCAACACATTGAGGTGCTATGGCAGGGCTGGGGTCCTTTCTGCCTTTGAATAAAGTTCTGAGGCACAAAGGGCATCTATTCAGCAGCCAGTGATGGACTTCACACTGGCCTTTATGTCCTCACTGGCAGACAGAAAGAGAGAGAGAGAGAAAGAAAAAAGCCTGTGAGGAAGAAGTGAAACAGAAAACAGAGACATTGCTCAGGCAGTAGTTGTATGGATTGACAAACATGTTAGACAGAAAAAGTTGATCAATGTGACCGCATTAATAGCGGGACATGTTATGGTATGTTTATTTAACTCTCTAAACTATTGCAAGTTAACAGCTGAATGATAAAAGGACACTCAGTAGAAGATAAGGGCTCTTCAATAAATTATATCTTAGACAGCTTTAAAAAAATGTCAGCAGGTGTTTGGTACGCACATTTTAAAACATAAACAAACAAGCATCATTCAGTGTCAGTATAATTTATTTTATTTAACCTTTATTTAACCAGTATACAACTATTTGACATTAAAAATTTCTATTCCTAGAGTGTCCTGGCCAACGTGGGCAGCAGCACAGTTATCAAAATGTCCAACATACAGCGAGCAGGTCTGCATACAGACATAATAGAGGGTTCATAAACACATAGGAGACATGAAATCAAAGGAAAACAGCAAATATTTGTCAACCGACCACCATCAGAGATATCAAGCAAAACATCTACAGCCAGATGTAGAATACAACATGGTCTCTTCTTTATAAACAACATATTCAATACATTTCTTTTCTACTCATTCGAAAATTCACACTAACAGGGAATACATTTATATTCACTCTATTCATTTTTGCAAAACCCTGTTGCTGTTAGAACGTTGTCTTGAAAGTTTTTACGGTCTAGATGTGATGTTTGTTGCAGGTCACAGTGAGCCACTCTGCTCTGTGATTTTTTTGATCTAATGAAGCTATCATGTTTCTTTAATGTGTCCTGAGGGTGTGTGTGTTTGCACCAACATAACCAAGACCACATGAATATTTGGACGAACTGTCTTTCCCTTAAAAATATGATACTCTTTAAGGAAAAAGAAAGTTCACATCAGGAGATTAATAAAAGTGTCTAGTTTAACTGATTTATACCCCACAGAAACAGATTGCTATTTGATGCATTTTGGACATTGTTTATTGTCTCTAAAATCAACACCTATAGAGATTAAATCAATTCAATTTCCAGTCATCCTGTGTTCATTGAATGAAGAAACACAATACCAAAAAACACATCTTTGTATATACTGCATATGAGTCCAAAGATGCATAAAGGTCAAACACACATGGCTTCATACAAACCCACACAGTCTTATACTTTTACTTATTCTAATATTTTGTAAGTGGAGCCTAATACTCTCATCCCACATTCGTCTCTCTCCCGGTGCAGCGTGAGTGATTCATTTAGAGCTACTACATTAGGGCTGTCCATCCATCCGGTCTGCTTTTCCAAACACATCCATCCCAGTCCTAGTTAAAACACTGGGGGATCTCCTCCACTCCACCTCAACCCCCCAAAAGTCTTTTATGATGTCCATAAAATGGAAGAGTGCAGCTTTACTTGAACTAATAATATCTGAGCTTACAGGGCCGTGATTGATGATCTTTAAAGCCAGCCCGATCGGTCTCATCTTTCTTCAGATTTTTATCACTGACTTGTTTGCAGTCATGTGCAATCACAAGCACCGGGAGAGGTAACAAGTGCTTGATGTATGATGCTTGAGCCACTTTTGTCAGCTGCGCATTTCCCTTCTCTCCCTCTTCTTTTTTTTCTATTTTAACCCAAGGCTTCTATTTGTTGCCTCTCTTGAATTGTTTGCAGACTGTTGTCTAACTGTGCTCTCTCTCTCTCTCTCTCTCTCTCTCTCTCTCTCTCTCTCTCTCTCTCTCTCTCTCTCTCTCTCTCTCTTTTTTTAGATGGTGGGAATGTCTTCTCCTGGGGGATGGGGCAAGAGGTGAGCCAAACATTTTTCCACTTTTTGCCCTGCCAGGAGAGGCAGACTAAGAACAACACTGGATTTTTTCATATCACAAAAGTGTTCTCTCTTGCTCGCACTCTCTCTGTCTGTCTGTGTCGCTCTCCCTTAAACACACACACACAAAAAACGTGCACACACATTCCCATATTTTAAACATTTTGAAAAGATTTTTTTTTTTTTTTTTTTTTATCCAGAGTGCAGATTAAAAGGTTTTGGTGGGATCTATGTCCAAGCCCTCCCTTAGAGCACTTAATATCCTTTATGGTGTGCCAAGAATGCACATCTTTTTAAATTCTATAAATCACCTTTATGGGATCTGCTGTTTGTCTGTCTCGACTCCTCTGCTTCACATGGACAGAGCAGGAAATCCCCTATGTGGTATCTGCTGTAGTTTATGTATGTCCAGAGCCAGAACGTGTGCATGCGAGGCTGTGCGTGTGTGTCTGTTGGCTCTGTCCTGTCTCTCCTTCTCTGTTAGATAAAGAATCCCACCTGTCACCGAGGATTGTTCTGGCCTTTCATTTAAGACGTTCTTTAAAGAGCCGCATCATTACACAGCCTTCAGACAGAGCCCGGAGAGTGTAAAATCTCGGCCCACCTCAATCCCTCTGTTCGTCTTTCTCTTTGATTCTCTCTCCTCCTGGATTTGTGGTTATCTGTTAGGTGGTTTGAAACCACGGCCAAAATGTGATCACTTTTACAACGTGACAGTGAGGATGACGCTTTGCCAGGACAGTGAAACAAACATGTAGGTGAAGGTTAGAGAGACAGGGGGTGCAATGAAAATGTTAGACATCAGTTGTTATGAGCTTTGACGTGGCCTTGGCTTCCACGCTGCACTTTTACATCACAGCGTGGCTTCTAGTCTAACTAGACTCATTGGATTTTCATAGGCGTTCTCGCGTCTTTATAACTCTATGTTAGTCTCCACAAGGGCACTGTCTCTTTCTTTCCCTTCTCCCCTCATCATGTTCTTTCTTTCCCTTCTTCTTCCATCGCTCCTATCTTCCTGCCCTCTCTCTCTCTCTCTCTCTCTCTCTCTCTCTCTCTCTCTCCTCTGTCTTGGAGCCGTTCTGATGATTGATTGTTTCTCTGTGCAGTCTGACAGGATGTAGCACACTCTTGGCCCCAGGGGCCCCGAGCAGGCTGCACCACCTGATTAAGACTCCCCCTGTAATCAGGCGCACAGTGCCACACTGAAACTACTCCCGTCAACACGTAAAAAAAAAATAAGAAAGGTTCCACGCCCTGAAAGATAACACTTTGTTTGTTGCAGGAGAAGAAGTGAGATGAGGGGCCATCTAGACCTTTTTTTTTTTTTTTTTACCTAGCTGATACCTTCTTCTCTCCAGGGCTTAAAGACTTGTATGTATCAGCCGCAGCAGAAAAAGTAGAAAAGCAAAAGGTCTTAAACCTAATAAAGTTTTCCGTTGCCTTACTAAGGTAAACCCAGGCAGCTCTAACCTTATTACGGCAGGTAATAGTATTACAGATAGAGATCTCATTGTTTTCTCCTATCGAGACTAAAAGACGGACGGCCTGCGCTGTATCACATGATTGAGGTGAGAAGGTATTTGAATGATGTCAGAGAGCGTGTGCCACAGCCTGAATCAATATGCTAACAACATAACAGGGCTAGCAAACAAGTGGAAAAGCAACCAAGTGAACTATAAGTGGTGTTTCAGATGTTTTGTAGGGAATACAAACGTGTTTCCAGTAGACCTTCTTAAGAAAATAACACAGAAAAAAGTAAGCTCATGAATATCACATTATTTCTTATTGGATTAACTGGGAAGCTAGGGATGCCAATACAGACAAACACATCTGCAAGTCTAGATTCGTGTCTCTGTTCCTAATGTCAGCTTGTGTGATAACAGGGTCAACCATCCGCTAAAGTTCAGTCGGCGAGTTCAACTAGTCAGAGAGCTCCATCGAAACAATGAGCTCAATTGAAAAAATATATTACTGTGTTCTTGTGCAACAGCCTAACAGTCTTAACAGCGGGGGCGGACGAAACTGTCTCTCGTACAAAGCAGATGATGGTTGGAGATGAGCTACAAATTGCATTATTTCTGTAGTTCAAATAAGATGCAATACTAACAAACAAAACCTTTGGGGAAAGGCAATCTGGCCAACAGGGAAAACATTGAAAGAAAGTGAAGAGTGAGGTCTGCTCACATTTGTCTTTTAACACTGAGTATAACATGAACCTCTAACTACAAATAATAATATTAAATGAAGCCGATGATGAAAGAAAACGAAGCATATACCTGACATGCAACTTGTTTCACACCAACTATTGTGTTTGTCTGATGTATGGCTTGAGATAGACATAGCTTCCTGGTCTGTCCATTGCAATCCTGTCTATACTGTAATGATTAGGGCGACTCATCAGGCATGGTACATTTTAAGTGAGCCGGGACTGCTGGTGGTGGAAACCCCGGGCCTGGTTCCAGCACAGTTCAGGCCTCATCGAACCTTGGGCTGGTTCCAAATGGATGCTAATATGGTCTGAGCAGCTGCAGTAGAGTAAAGTGAAAGTTATTGATAACATTGATGTAAAGGTCCCTCATCAGTGTGACAGAATATGACAAGGAAGAAAAACATGTTTGTCTTTGTGCTAATGTATATAGCGGAGTCTGCTCATGCTCTCAAATGTGTGTGCGCATTTAGTGTTAGCATCTGTGCCTGTGGGTGTGCTTGGTATTTCTTCATGCTCACATTTATATCTGTCCACATTTCCCCTTTCCCTTCCTGCTGATGCCATCAGTACACCCGATGTGACTGATGACAGTCGTTGCCACAGTCTGATGCTTCGCTGCTTAATGTCCTTTTTGTTTATTAATTAACTGCAGGACATATATGCTGAGAGACACCTATTGATTCTACTGCTGCATTAATTGATTTTTTTTGCTTCACTAATCATATTGTTGCTGCAAGATCATTACTAGGCTTCTGTGATCTCTTTGTGGTAGAGCATTGTGGGTTGATCTGTTATGTGCCCTTCTTAGTTTTGTGGGTGAAGTGCTGACTGCAGTTGTCATTTTAAATGTATATCTTGCTGTTTTGTGTACTCAGATAAAAGGGGAACAGATGGAGAAGTACAGAAGTCTAAGGACATAAACAAGTCCTAACGTAGTCACAATTCATTCTATCTGTCAAAATAAAAACATTTCTAATAGTGAACACTGTAAAGGTTAGTAATATATGTTTTATAGATTCTTAAGAACTAGAAAATGAGTGAATGCCACTGAAGTTAAAATAGCCTAATAGAATATTTCTTTTAAATTGCATATACACGCCCAACATCTGCAACAATTCTACCCCTAATAGATGCACATTTTCAACACAGGCCTTAATGTTTGTCCTTTAGAGAGGCAACTAGTTATTATCTAATATTCTTCACATTTCAACGACATAAATTCAAAGCTACAAATACAGATTTTGTGAGAAATATATAATAGGAAACAGACAAGTCCTTATGTCCTTCCTCTCAGTCAAAATACAAAAGTTTGACTGAGGAAAAAAGTATAGTAAGTGGAATTCTTCATAATGTTTTGAATATATTCACAAATTCTTTTATGTTTCAACTAACAAGAACTCGTAGAACTTGTAGAGATAAAAAGTAAACTTTTTCAGAAAATAGGCAGCACAACCCTGACAGCAAGTAAAAGGTGAGGGTGTCCTTCTGATATAAAACACCAATGTTGTATCATTGCAACAAACGGATTTCCAGTGTCTGTGTATATCAGACTGCCAGAGGCTCCCCAGCGAGTCTGACCAGGGGTTACTGTGTAACCAAAGCGTCTGTCTCCTGCTCACCACCCAGATCAGCCGGTTCAGCTTCACTGGACCCAGTTGTCTTGCTTTCATACTGACAACTGTCTGGGAAAGGTCTGTCTGGGGTTCAAGTACATTAAAGTCATCCGCTCCCCTCCCACTGAGCCCCCAACACAGATGGCTCCAGATGCAGCTGGCACAGCATGGAGCACCACCTGACAGTGCTCATTCACTCAGACACGCACACACAAATACACAAACACAAGTATAAACACATGCAGACACTCTGACACGTGCACACATTCAGGAATGGACACATCTGCTCACTAACTGTACCTAAATGCAAGTAAACTTACACACGCGCACACACTAAAGCTGTGATGGAAGCACATACACTCACACCTATAAATACACAGACACACACCCTCACAGCATGAACATATGCTGCCACGCATCTACAAATCCTCACAGTAGCGCACATACGAATAAGCAATTAAAGACCCAGATTACTGCACGGCGCACATTCACACTCTCAAATGTAAACCAACACATATTGTGCTCGCTCTCAGACATATGTCAGGGCATGCCGAAGTGCACATGAGCACAGTGCAGAAAGCCCTTTATCTTAGCAGGAAAGAGAGAGCAGGGCAGCTGAGACAAGTCACACTGAGCGACAGCAATGTGCTAGACAGGGAAAGAGGAAGAGATGTAAATTTAGGACAGTGCATTATATGTATAACAATAGATTTTACGCTTTTGTCTTTGAATAGTTTTCACACTCTCATCAATGAGGGATTGCATCGATACAGGTTGTTGCGTATGATGCCTAATGAAACATAAAACACTGCAGAAAGAAATATGCAGTGGGCCTTTTTTAACAGTATTTCCTCCTTAGTGACAGCCTCTTGAGCTAAGATGAATTGCAAGTTGCAGGTGTCATATATAACCTTACACAGCAGATATTATAACGTAGCTTTACAGTGATGCACTTGAATTATGACACTGTGGAGGTGATATACATCTATCCTTCTGACGAAACTAACAACCACGTTTACATTCAGGAACGCCAGGGCACTGTGAATGAGCTGAGAGATAGCCTAGATCTGGATTGCTTGCAAGTGGCACACAAAACGGGGACATTCTCCCCAAAATTGAAATACCACTTAGGCATGTGTCTTTATTTAACTTTTCTGTCTATGAGCAATGAAGTCATTGGGATTAAACTTTTATTTAATCCTGTGACTGACGTTATATCATCATTTTGCTTGCAGGGACAGCTTGGACTTGGAGAGGACCGAATTCATATCTCAACTCCTTGTCTTCTCAGCTATTCTCAGCTCACTGGGGTGACACAGATACAAGCAGGGGACAGCTACAGTGCAGCCATCACAGGTGAGCTAACCATCAATCACCTGCTTTGGTAACACCTAGAGAGTCAGTCCTGTGTTAACTACATTAGGTAACACAGCTCAACTCAAACCCCCAAACAGCTCATCATGACTGCAGATTTCTTTATATATCTATATTTTTCAGAATTCTGAAAAGTTGTATCCTCTCTGCATAATATAATAACAATTTATTAACTTGAAAACCTTATTCTCCCAGCAGTATCCCTAGCTGTGGCTTTCAGCCATGCAAATTTTTCATCTACATCATTTCATTGAGTTTTAATTAACACTACAAGGATTCAGTGTCCTCAAATGACATAACTGGGAGCACAAATTCAACCTCATTAGCTCACAATATCTCCTAAACCAAGCAGAATTGTGTAATGCTGCACCCAGTAGTGTTATGTGATAGATGATGTAAATAATGAATTGATTTGTTGTTCAACCAGCTATCCCCTAAACTACCCTGCTAAGATCACACACTTTCCCTGTGGCTACTTTGTTATTAATAAGCCAGAGATAAGGAGGTTCACAATCTCTTTACAGCAGAGGGCCTGGTCTGTCTTCACTCTTATTCCTAAAAAGCCAAACTTGAAGCATTCTTTGCTGACTAAATTAAATAACAGGTAGTCTGAAATAGTCCCTTTTTTATTCCGTCTCTCTTTTTATTCTCTAACTTGTATGATTTTCAGCAATCTAATTCATCCCCCTCTGCTCCGTTGAGAGTCATTGAACTGCCACGGAACTAGTTCTAATACATTTACACCATTACACAGTGTCAGGCAACTACTTTGCCTTCAATTGCTGCTTGCCTTCTGCCAGACAGCTGGAATTAAAGTGGTTACACTACAAATG
This sequence comes from Labrus bergylta, assembly GCF_963930695.1. Classification (NCBI taxonomy): domain Eukaryota; kingdom Metazoa; phylum Chordata; class Actinopteri; order Labriformes; family Labridae; genus Labrus; species Labrus bergylta. Next base: position 14,120,499 of record NC_089196.1, read on the forward strand.
TAACATCAGCCACTTAAAGAGAAAAGGCATTGTGCTGCACATTTACAGCCCACTGCTGCACTGCGATCCTCTGTTAAAAGAATTGCCTATTGTTGAACTGAGACGTCTGCTGGCTCTGTGTACGCGGTCTCGCTGGAAATGCCACCGGTTCATTAAATGAACTGCAGTGAACATATTAAGTTTGGTCCCATTTGAATTCTTAGTGCGTTGAAGACTATTTGGAGAGTGAGGCCCCTGCTGGTGGTACAGTTATGTCTTTAGGTGATCTATAAAATGTTATTATTTAAAACAAGCTCTTTATGGATTGCTTAGGAGGCATGCTTAGCACATGATTGATCCGACCTTTCACAGACCGTCGTTCTTTGGGAAAACATCAGCCTTAACCTTTTTTAGCTGGATTACCCTGCCAGCGCTCTGTGCATGTCTGTTTTCTGTGTTTGTGTGTGTGTGTGTAAAAAATGTAAGTACGTGTGTTTGCCTGTTTGGTGAAACAACATCAGACAACGCCTGCCTCCATAAGGTTTCCATCGTTGAAATGAAAATAATACATTACTGACTGATTGATCAATCATGTCTGAAAGGGTGTCTGTGCATGCGTGTGTGTATGTGTGTGTGTGTGTAGGCATGTGCGCGTGTGCGTGTGCCAATGCTACGTACAGCTTGATGCAGAATAGAGATTGATGGAGGCTCGCCGTAAGGAGGATACTCAGTTATCTCCTTGTAATTAAAATCCACCTCATAAAGATTATTGACTCCCCCACCACACAAACCAGCGTGCTCCCTCACTTGGCAGGGTTTGCAAAGCGCTTCTTAAAAAATGAAAAATAGCATATTAAGCAGCACATATTTCCCATTTATGCAGAACATTTAGATGTGGTTAAGTTATCGTAATGTGCAATAAAACCTGGATGTGAAATTTGTAATCCACTTTGGAAAATTGCTTACTATATTGCTTTAACATCCCCTGAAAGAGCTTTTGAGATGTGTGTGCCAGGTTTATTGTACACCATAATTTAAAAGTCCTCAATGCAGGCAGTAAATATAAATTTATTAGTGGCAGGTTTAAACAGGCTCACTGAGGTAGCATGAGTGAGTGGATGCTTGAGTGTTCACTGCATGTGAACATATACAGTGTGTGTGTGTGTGTGTGTGTGTGTGTGTGTGTGTGTGTGTGTGTGTGTGTGTGTGTGTGTGTGTGTGTGTGTGTGTGTGTGTGTGTGTGTGTGTGTGTTTGAGTCCCACTGAGATTGTGCTTGGCTCGTCACATTTACAGGTTGAGTGTGTGCAGGTGTGTGTTCCTGTGTGTTTGGGTGTGTTATGGATGGGGTTATTGTCATCTAAACTGCACCAAATTGACAGGACATAACCGTCATTTTTTAATTACGTGTCAGTGTATGTTTTTGAATGTGTAGGAAGCAGAGTTGTAAGGTTCAGCAGAAAGCTCATCTGTGGTACACTGGACACTTTAAGCACTTTGTTTGTGTTTTCTCAGCATGAAAGCAAAATGTGCCTGTTTTTTTTAACTGCCCCATGTTAATATAATCAGGATATACTATCACAATTTGGCAATACATTTGAGAAGGTCAGAATCATTTGAAGTGCATACCAACACATCGTCATATGAGGCTCATTTGCTGTTCGTACTGAAGATATAAGTTCTGACATAAAATATGCTGCAAGGTGACATTGTATGTAAGTCTGGTGTAGCTGTCTGAACATTTTTACTCTTTGTTTATACCTCCAGCAGGAAGAGAGCTGCTTCTCTGGGGTCAGATCCACTGCTTGTCCCGGGTCAGTGATCATACAGGCCTCAAAAGGATCTGGACCCCCCAGCCTGTTCCACTGGCAGGCAGAAAGGTGTGTATGAGAGACTGGATATATATATATATATATATATATATATATATATATATATATATATATATATTTTTTTTTTTTTTTTTTTTTTTTTTTTTTTTTAAATCTCAGATAGATGAAAGCTCAAGGATTTTCTCAGGAAATTACTTTAAGCAGGATAAGCATACATTCATAAGCTTTTCACACTGAGTCACAAACATCAGAAATCTGTGTTCAGCAGGAAGTGCTAGCAATAAACTAGAAAATGTCATTTACTCAATGCACTTGCTGTAGTGCTTTAAAGTATAAAACCTGATTTCATTCTATGCAGGTGTGTGATGTAGCCTGTGGTTCCTGGCATATGATGGCCCTCACCACATGTGAGTAATCAGTGATTCGTCTCTCAATGTTCTATCTCTCTGGTTAATTATTTTGAAGGCAAATTCAGTTTTTGTATTTCCCCTCTACACTGGCTTCCCCTTTTCCGTCTCTAAATGATGTCTTGCTCCTCCTCAAAGCCCCTCCTCACTCACTTTCTCACTCATCAAACCATAATTCACTTCAGAGGGAAGCATCATTAATGCACAGTAGGACACAGCGGCTTGATGTGTGCTAATTATATTGTGTGTTTTACACGCTGGATGACTTTTGCTTAGTCAGTGATGAGCTCAGTCTCTGGTAATTGTTTTTTGGATGTGATGAGTTTATAAAAGCCTGTCTGAGTGTGCATGTGTTGATGTATGTGTCTGGGCTTGCAATCTGCGTGTGTTTGTCCGTGCATGTATTTGTGATTGAACATGTCAATAATGAGACTTCTACTATGTGAGCATGCAAATTACATGTGCCTTTTCATGGGTAGTCTTGCATTAAAGCCGTGCACAGAAATGTTTACAACACATGCTGTTTTAAAAAGTAACCAGAAAGACACGATTATTCCACAGCTCCACACATCATGCGCTTATTTGAACTTAGCTATCATTATATGTAACGTTTTGTAACGTTTAAAATGCAACTTTATACTCCATCAAAACTTTGACATGCACCAACAACCGTGGCACTTCACTTCATGACTTTCTTACATTCTTTACTTTCCATGTGATCCTTTTAGCACTGTACATCACTCAGTGCTATAGCTAGAAACGCTGCTCAGCCTTTGGTTAATCATGCTGATTGGAGGTGTCCTTTGGCTCACCTGGGGGCTTCCAATCCTATTAGGCCAACCGTCCTGAGCCAAACGCACCCAGCAGCCGCTCGTGTTTGATCACTGGTGCTTAGAGCCCACACTTGTCCTCTTATGTTGGTATTAAGGCATGGAGGAGAGGAGCGGCAGGGTGGAGTTCGGTGAGTGTGTGTGTGTGTGTGTGTGTGTGTGTGTGTGTGGGGGGGGGGGGGGGTTAAAATGTGATCTCCTTAACTCTCTAGGGGGGCAGAAGGGAGTTTGGTGCCTCACCTCCCTCACTGACACTCCTCTGCTCCTCCAACTGGAGCTGGTCTTTAAACTTCTGATGTCAGATGAAAGGCAGAACACTGCAAGTTGTTTCAGAGCAAAAAAAAAGAGGTATAAGAGATGGAGGGAATGGGTGAAATGAAGGATTGAGGGAGGGGGACTAAGAAGAGCAGGTCTAGGTTGTGTGTCTCTGTTTTCACCTTTAAAGGAGCTTTTAAGCGTTTAAGTGGTTTAGAGGGTCCATCAAATTCCTCATCCGTCTCTTTTTAAAATGTCCTGTCCTTTCTTAAACTTTCTTTTTCCCTCTGTCTTTATCTGTGTTGTCATTCGGTGGGTGCATGCAAGGTGTGTCATCTGCTTGGAAGTTTATACATCTGATCCCACGAGGCCTGTCACATTTTTTCATCCTTTACCTCACACTCTTCCTCACGTCCATTTCTCTCTCTCTGAACCTTCATCCAGACTTCCATTCTCCCTCACTTCACACCCATCACTGTGTCTCTCTAGTGGCTCTCCACCTTCCTCCTTTCCCCCTGTGGCCCCCTCCTTCTTCTCCTCCTCTTCCTCCTCCTTTTCCCCTGGCCAAGGAGCGCCCAGGAAGAGCCATGTGTTTCCAAAGTGGACTGGATGGGAAATCGAAGCAGGGCTTCTGTGTTTATCAAGCCACAGCTCCGTCACCTTGCTCCTACTCCCGTCTGGAGGCCCCAGCAAATTGGTGACAGCAGCAACAACCCTGCAGCACACATGCACCCTTTTTCCCGCTGTGCACGTCCACACACAACCACACACACAGCATAGCACCTCGCCCTGTTTAGTTTTATTGCTGGTGTCAGGTGAGGAGGTGGAGGTAGGAGTGCTGTCTAATGCTCCCCTCAAACACACACACACATACACACACACAGACACACTCACACAGAGTCATTTCCACCCCTGCCGACACCTTGGCTAACGAGACCTGTGAACCGCAGTGACAGAACTCTGAGACTTGTCAAGGTCCCAGTCATTTAATGCCAAGACCCAGCCCTGGCTCTAACCCAACAGGGTTTCTGTATGCACACCAGGACACAATAGGCTACAGGGTGATATACTGAACCCAAGTCTATTGAATACTGCTGCTCCTCCAGGTTAATCCTGTAAGTTTTACCTTTGATGCATTCATATGCAGTAATTCTTCCACTAAAAAACTACAGTGTATGTCTGTAAAACGACTGCGACTACACAGCCATCTTTTTCTGTAGCGTCAAATTGCCACAAGTCATTACAAGCAGTATTGCGAAGACCACTGTCCCTTTTGTTGCTTGTGTGCAGGATGCTCCCTGCTCAAAGCCTTTTTCAATGCCCTCCCCTTTTTTCCCTCTTTGCTGTGATCATATAATCGGAGGAGAAAGCAGAGTTGACTCGGGTTAGAGCCCTGTATGGCCTTGCTACCTTGGAAATGAACTGCACAAACAATGCCTGGCCATTGTGCCTAAGCGCTTACAATGATGCCATTCAAGAAAGTATTGATCCACCCTGTGCAGGGTCAATCATTGGATCAATTGTGTGTGGGTTGGTCGGCTGGAAGGCCAGGTTTACTGCTTGAATGAATGGATAGTTTGAGAACGGATGAATGGACGGTTGGGTAATGGATGGATGGATATATGGATTGATTCATGGATGGTTATGAAGACTGATGTATGGAGGGGGCAGCCGTGTCAGGTCGGCCCAAACACGAACTTGTGTGGGTCTGAACATGTTATTTGTCTGCCGTCTCTGTCGTCTGCCTCACAGAATTCTGTCCAGTCTGTCCTTAAAACACCTCAACGATCACCCTTTCAATATGGACACAGATTTACTGTCGGTTCAAGTCATTTAAATGCTTGTCATGGTCAATATACACTTCTTTATACAAAGTCAATGTATAAACAACACATGATATTTCTGTATGCATTGTCCAAAATTTTAAACTTCTACTGCAGTTTGTTTTTTGTTTTGTTTTTGTTTTCTGAAGAGGGCATGTTCGCATATATGGGAGCAAGCTACCTTTTCCTTAGACATACAAAAGCTTAAGTTGGAATCCCTGAAGGAATTATGCTGTATATCTAAAGCTTCATTTTGGCATAGAAGAGTGGGGGAAATAAAGAATTATGAAGTTAAAACGAGTCATTGTCATTAGCATGTTCTGTGTGGGTTCTTGTGATGTGTTTACACCAGGGTTGATTGACCTAGTTACCCAGCCTCTGGCAGCACAACATGGAGAAATATAACACAATGCAACACAAGGGAGAGGTGTAGGTTCCTTTATTATTCTTACATATGAGTGAACACACACACACACACACACACACACACACACACACACACAGAGCAGTGATCACCAGGGGCTCACAGAGGTCGTGCCTCGTGATGGTGTGAAAAAAAGAGTGAGCTTATTTAAAATTCTTTAAGAGATGTCAATTATGCTCTCTGCATATTTCTATGGAAAATTTGTAAATAGATCCTTTGTAAATAGCTTCTCTCTTGCCAATCACCCTGTCTGCTCTCTGCACAGCAGCATTAAAAATTGATCCTTAGCCGCACAGGGTGAAATGCTAACATAGCTGCCAAATGACTGATTAAAAAGAAAAACCTTTAATCTTTGCTTAAAAGTGTCTACTGCCTTGGCATGCCTTTCCCCTGTGCTCCTCTATCTTCCAAGGCTGTGAAGGGAAGGAGGGGGTCGCCGTGGGGGAAACGGGGTCACGCTTCATGTAGAGTCAGCGCTGTACAGTGATATAGCTCTAGAGGTGAGGGATTTCACTTAGAGCTGATCTAGGAATCGACATGCATTGCTCTCTTCTGAATTGAACCTTAAGCCAAAGGTTAAAAACACATTTGAGCTTTCAACTACAGGGGGTGAATATGTTGGCACTGCGGCTAATAGCTTGCATACAAAAAAAATGTTGTTGTTCCAAGTAAAGCATACAAGTTGAGAATAAAGCAGCAGGCTCATACTGATAATGTAGCATTAAATAGATTGACATGCCTTCAGATTACTCAGATGCACCGCTGTAGAAATTGACGCACTCTTCTTTTGAATGACATGGCTATTGAGAAGTCATGAAATAAACAGAAGGTTGGATTAAAGAAGACAAAAAAAATGAGTTTAACATGTCGATTTGAGATGATCAAAGTGTGTTTGCTCTTTCAGGCAGCCACAAGCAGAATGGAGAATGTCCTCAGCCAGAAACTGAAGCTCGCTTCAGAAACCTTGTCAGTAATCCTCTACTGATGGAGCACACAGAGAAAGAAAACACAGACCAAGTAAGATAAACATACCTCCTGTGTCTTTCTTTATAGCTCTTTTATTGAATTACTTGCATACCATACAGCTGTTACAGCTGTTGCTCACTTGCTAACTCGAAAGCTCCCAAACTCTTGCCATGGATTGCTTCTGATTGATATCTTCCTGTTGCACACTCCCTGCCTGCCTTGTTGACATCCTCATTCTCACACGTCCATTGTTTGCTTCTCAAATCCTCTTTTATTCATTGTTTTCACTTCTGCTGTACATGCTGTAAATCAACATATCTGTAATGAATGATACACTATAACAAGTTGCACTTGAGTAAACAGCAACGCCTTGCACAGATGAAGTGTTGAGTTTATATTCGCTCACCCCTCAGAATATCAGCCAGGGCCACTAAACTGTCAACCCAGAACACCACACACACACACACACACACAGGAGCTCCTGCCCCTCCCCGTCTCTCTGTCATTCAGGTGTTTACTGTCATTCATACTCACGGTTTTGTATAATCCTCTTCACCACACCTGAGTGCTCCCCACTCAGTGTCACTGGATTTACTCTTCCTCCCTCCCCTCTCTCTCTCTCTCTCTCCCTCACTCTCTCTCCCTCACTTCCCCTCTCATCCAGTGCACAGCCTTTTTTCATTTTGCATCACAGCCATTCTTTTGCACATGTTGTCATTTCCTATGTAAATAACCATAGATAAAAAGACAGCAACAGACACTTAAGATTTACACACACCACTCAGTGTGTATGTTTTCAGTCAGCCCCTCTCATCAGCCAGTTTGTTTGTAGAATTGTCTTCGCCTGTAGCCATAAATTAGGGGTTGTGATTTAGCTCATTGAGACAACAGAGAAAGACAAGGAAACATGAATAAAACAAATGACGTGGAGAAGGTGAGAGAGAGAGAGGGAGAGAGAGAGAGAGAGAGAGTGAGAGAGAGAGAGAGAGAGTGAACTGAAGGCAGAAATGGGCCAGTATGTATTTCTGCTCTACTTTCACTTGGGGAAGGCTTCATTAAGAAGTCTGTTTCCAGAGCGTGGTAGAGTCTCTGTGTGTGCATGTGCGCGTCCATTTGTGCACAGGAGTGTGCGTGCACATAGGTTAATGTGTGAAGCTGTGTTGAAGCACACGCACACTGCTGCATACATCTGTGCATGCACGTAAAAATTATTTGTGTGTGTGTTCAGTGAGAGAGATCTTTTAAATTATTTACAACCAGAACTCTCTAATTGGTATCAAGTTTTTAAATGGGGTCAAATGTTGCGGTTCAGTTTCATGCAGTTTTTCTCTTGCCTTAAGTCTGTATCATTACATTTGGTGAAACTGGACGGCTGCTTTATTGGACTTGAACCTCTGAAAGCGATATTTGCCTATTGAGTCTAGTAGTGGAAAATTGTGCTTCAACGTGCTGAGGCAGAATATTGTTTTTTTATGTAACATTAGCTTACCTACTTATGTTTGAAAACATTTTAAGAGAGATCTGGTGAGTCATAAACATCAAACAGAGGTGCACATGTGCGCGCACACATGCACACACAAACTCACACACACGCCCACAGAGCCTAAGGCAGAGCACAGAGCTGGTATTAGATTTAAGCCCCCTAATAAAGCCAATTAGAATTATTCTATGCGCAGATGAAGGCAACCTTACGAGAGCAATTCACCACTCACCTCTAATATACACATGCACGCAGACAAACACATTCACGCTTTATAACTACTGAACACACAACCAGAAAACCATGCTGAAATCAGAGTGTTAGGGATGCAATTATGCAACATTATCAATTGTTTTTCCTACCAACTTTATTGTTGTGCAAGTTATTTGAAATGTTGAATGAATAACAAAATGTTGCACATTGGAAAGCAGTCAAATTTCTCATCTTATTAATCCAAAGTTAAATTCAAGAAATAAGCCCTAACATGACTTTTGCGTCTTAGCAAAGTATCATCAACAATCCCTTTAAATACCTTCAAAGCTTACACACCTATAAGCTGCTGACTCTGTTAGAAGTAGTAAATTAGACAACACAGCTTAATAAGCAGTCCTCCTACTGTTTGGAGGGTTTCTATCCATTAACAGCCGCTTACTAAGCACTGATACAACACTGCAGAGATCTGGTTAGCAAAGTCAAATCATGACACGTCCTCCAACCTTACACAAAGCCCTGGTAGTTACCTCATGGTTACTCACCAGTACCTAATGTAATCAATATATTGCATATAAGTATTCTATAAACATACGGTCTATTACATGTATTGAAAAATATATGGGTGTATTTCTTATTACAAAAGGGGATTTCTATTTCTCTTAAGAGAGGCCTATCTGTTTGTTTGGTTGATGCTAACTGCCTCCCTACAGCCTCAGCCCCGGAGTCAAGCTAGTGACGGACCAGTGTCTTTACTGAAAGCAAGGAGAGAAAACTTAAATCGGCCCTCTATAAACCTCCTGGTAAGTTGACCCTCTAGCTGTGATAGTTATGCAGTGTTAGAGGGATTAGTAACTTAAAAAACCAGCTGTTCCAATAAGGCACGATCTTAATATATGATGTGATCCTACTGACAGGACTCCAGGAAGATTGAACACAAGTCACGTCACCGTCTTGAGAGCCCAGAGGACTCTGAGGAGCAAGAGAAAGAGAGTAAGAGACCAGAGGAAGAAGAAAAGTATGAAGACAGACCAAAAAAAGATGAGGAAGATGGAGCATTACACAATATAGCATTTGCCAAAGTGCCAGAGATGGACAGTAGAGGAAATGACCAATCATCAATCAAATCTGACCAAGCGGCTCAGAGGGAGCGTTGCAGGACAGCAGGACCGTGGGAGCTGAGGAAAGGGCCGTGCAGAAGCTATCAAAGCAGAGACGTAGTCTTTACTTCCTTGCATCTTTTACCCAGGTTGGAGGGAGAGCAGTACCGGACCAATACTGGCATTTTGCCCCGACTTCTGACAGGACATCAAGCTCAAAGCAGAGCTTTCTCTGAAGCTGGAAAAGTGAGTGTTAATGTGGTAACCACAAACAACAAGGAGTAATGTTGAACTTACAGTAATAGTAGTTTGCTTTCCATGAAAAGGGTGCGTTTGTGATCGAAGAGAAATAAAGATGTTTTTAATGTACTATACTCCGGTGGGACTTCTATTTTTGCCTTATATATGTCAGAAAGGTCAGAGGTCATATTTGTGTTTATTAAAATAGTTGAGAATGGAAAGAATGAATGGAAACATCTGGATCAGTGTTGATGTCCCAGGACTGCTGGCCTGCAAGCCCTTGCTTGTTACACTGACATTTTATGACTCTTGCTGAGATTTAAAAAAAAGAAAAAAGCAAGTATACACTACCTGGTTTGCAGTTTTTAGTGCTACTCCACATTTAACAAAATGTAAGCAGCGGACAATTATGTTTAAAAGCCTCGATATTCCCTGGAGTCTGAACACGTCGAAAAAGGAAATGTCTTCAGAAGAATGTTATGTTTAGTAATCATGAAGCCTATATGTCTTTCACTTAATATTTCTACATCAAGATATGTAATGTTGGTCATCTCCACCAACATAAAGGCAACATCTCAGAACACTATACAATAACAGTAACACATGGTGTTTGGTTCTCTCTTCAGGGGAGATCTGTACATCTGACTGAAGTACTCCCAAAGTCTGGAAGTGAGAGCAGCATTTTGCCGGGTCCCAGACTCAGACCCCAACCCGAACTCAGACTTCCTGGAAGATGTCCAGCTCATGCAGAACAGAGGGTAGTTTCCATTCAACATTCAAGAAATGAAGTTCACACTGACATGAACTCGCCAGTTTACAATTCTTCTCCCTACCTGAGCGCTGGACAACCAGTTCAGATGTCCTTTTCTTCCTTTCAACTGGGACCACAAGTCAAAACCTCTCTTTTTCCGACTCCTTCTTCTTCTGAACCTCTGAGGCACAGTCCCACACACAAAAGAGCTGTTTCCTCCTCGAGAACTTTTAGGAAGAAACATTAAGAATCCACCGATTCAACTTGGACCAAGAAAATCTGTCTGTTGTTTTATTTTTTTTATCTTATACTTTTCTAATGTCAGGTCATCAACTATTTGAAACGAAAATATTTTCTAAATACAGAAATCACAATATTACGCAGCACATCCATAAAGTGGTCAGCATCTCACTTTTTCTTTTCCCACAAAAAGTCTCCTCAGGGGAAGAAGAACCTGCACTCTACTCAATTCTACATATTCTTTTATTGGTACACATAATTATGATTACATTTATAATGTCTTTATTTGTACAGCACTTTTCAAAAACAAAGCAACAAAGTGCCGTGAACGCATAAAAGAACCAAATAATGGAAAACATGCTTAAGTGAGAAAATGTAACGGAGAAATGCTCTTATTGTCGGCACAATTCCAACTTACTAAAGTAAATTAATAGATACAAAAATAAAGCAAAGATAAAAGCTTTGAATTTAAGAAAAGAAAGCTGCTATATAAAGTGTGTTCTGAGGACTGATTTATGGCTAAATAGTTTTGGCTCCAAGGTGACTGACAAACAGCCGCTTTTACTCTCTAAGAGCTCTGCAAAACAGGCTCCAAATCAGCATTAAGGGACTCCACTTTACCCCACACTGTGATTTGGCAAATGTGTTCCTCTTACAAACTAGCTCAGTCAACGACACTCATGAACCTTGGCCTGATCTGAAAGCATTAGATTCAGTTTCTACGGCCAAAGCCGCCTGAAGAAACTGCTGTCATTGAGTCACAGCATTTCAACACAACTTGAGAGGGTTTAGTTTTTCACTGTATATTATTACTGAGCTGTATGCGTTTTAAAAAGGATAGTATGATGCTTATTAAAAACCCTCTCACATCTCACAAGCCCTCTCACATCTTGGCCTCTTGTAAGACATTTCACGGTGCATCGTTTTCACGGCAACCCAATTGTGAGGTTCTCTATCTGTCACTTTCTTCTGTTCTTTCTTGATGTATCAGCCTTGTACTCTGATTGTTTGCCACAGTGCAACCAATACCACAATACCATTCCTCTAATAAGGATTTCTTACATTTAGATATATAAGTTAAGAACTTCACACATAATCATTTCACTTCAATAAAACATCCAAGCTATTATTTCCTTGATCCCATGTTTTACTAAATTGTAAATGTAGTTTTTTTTTTGTTTTTTAAGTATGTTAAACTGTATAAATTAGCTGGTTCAGGAGAGGGATAAGTAAAACAATACAGGTGCTCTTCATTAAATCTTTTTACATTTGCGGGTGTAAAACATCAACACTGCCGAGATAAAGCCATGCAGCACTGATGGCATTGAGACATTCTCCCTCATCCCACCCCGCTGGCTCCCACACTCCCTATGGTTTGTTTTGGTGTGTGTGAGTTAGTGTTGGTTGTGTGTATCACGTCTTTGCCCTGCGAGACTCCTGCCAATCGATTCAAGGTGAGACCTGTCGATTAAACACCCTGAGCCGTGCTCTCTACCGAACCCCAGGGTGATTCAATCCCACCCCTTACACACACATACACACACCCATACATAAACACGCGCTCACACACACACACACCCTCTTCACCTGTCATCCATCAATACCTCCATCAGGGCCTATATTGATCCCCTCCCTACAGCCTATTCACCCCATGCAGTACCACATCAGGGCTGAGACGACGTCCGTGCAGGTTAAATTTCTGACAGATTTACAATAAAGCTGAAGTTATTATTTAACTCTTCCGGCCGCAGTGGGCTCTTTGATTTAGCACCTTGGGAGAGGGATGAGTTACAGCTGACACGGAGAATCTGCCGGGGCTGGAATGGTAGGCACCCGGTTCATAACTCAGACGCTGAATGTGTAGTTAGTCAATCACTTGATCTGTAATCACAAATGCTGCCAGAAATTACATGAGTGATGAGCTGTAATAAAAGCACTTACTTTTCCTGCTCTGTCTCTTAAGTGTTATTGGCAGACCCCTCTCTCCCAGGAGGCCGTGGCTGTGAAACAAAATCCCGATATAAACTGCCTCATTGGTCCCTGCCTCACGCTCTTTCTACTGTATGTGTGTATATGTGATTGTGTGTGTCTGTAAGTTAATGCCGAGTTCCTCCTCTGCTGTGAAATACAAAGCTCTTTTTGACACTCTTCCTTCCACTCTTGGATTGCTTCGCTTCGGGACAAATGATCCTCACTAGAGTAAAGATCTGTGCCTCTATCATTATTGTGTCTGCAGAGGTGCAGGGAAAGGCAATTCACCAACAGCCACAGCTCTCAAACAGAACCGGCAGTATTAATTTGTCGGTAAAATGCGTCATAAACATATACATTTAAATGTGTTGCCATGAAGCAGTTTGTCACTGCTGTTCAAACTTTCCTTGCCTGACTCTCATCTAAGCCAACATGTCCTGTTAAGTTATGATGCATCAACGATACAACCGTGTTCTCAGGTAATCAAACATCTCAGAGCCACGACACAAACCTTTCTTCGACTGTCTGTGACTCCTGGCTCCGTAGCCTTTGGTGAGAGGTCGTGCGTGACAGTTTTATTGATACAGACCTCTGTAATAATTACACAGCGTCTTGCATGCACTATTGATCAGGCCTATTGATAAAATCATATTTTACTGTTAAGGTTTGTTGATTTGATGCATTACAGCATAAATCTCTCCTCACAAGCGACTGATTTGGAACTCCTACTGCTGAGTGATGGTTGCTCCCACAGACAAACACACACATACACGACTATTAATATATTTTGTTTGAATGGAGCAGTGACAGACAGAGGTAAAGACAGGAAGAGATTTAATGATATCCATATCTTTAGCCCATCCATATAAATAGATGATCCCATAGATCACAAGTGGATCTGCCTTCCTTCCCAGCTTGTATGATGTGATATATAAGCGAGGGTGTTTATGGAGTCACTTTTCCATCTTATCATGATTTGTATTGTCGGTGGGGCTGAATCGGCATGGTGTTAATAGATTCTGATGTAGTTCAAATGCCCTGTGGTGAATGGGAAATAGAGATGAATGTGACAGATTGTACAGAACTTACTCCTGTATATAAACGGTCTTTAGAACTGTTGTTCGCACAGGAGAAGAGAGGAATACTCGACTGGTGCAACGAGTCGAGTATAGGGAAATGTTATAGCTAGTATTAATATGGTTATATTCGGATCCTCAAAGCTGACCCCCATATCTGACAATATGAAAGTGATATGATTTCAAGAAGGGATACATTCTGTATTTTGGCATCCATGTTTTTCTTTCATTAAGGAGGTTTTTGTCATACTTAAGTCTCATGCAAGTTGAGATGCCAACTGAAGGAGAGCTGGACTCTGTCAGGTAATATACATTGGTGCATCTGGTAACAGATCTTAATGTCTGACATCATGTGCTATTCATATGTAACATTCAGAAAATTATGAAAGGAGAAAAAATGATTGAAGAGTTTCATTATTTCATTCTTTATAGTTAAATTGGCTTTGATGTTTGCCTGTAAGAGGAGTTAAGTACTCTGTTTTAAGTGTATCCATGGCTTTACAAAGCCCACAAAGTGTGATGTAGCCTACAGAAAAGCTATGATTTCTGTGTTGGTAACAAAATGTATTTCTTGCCCAACTACCTGTCAAAGTGAGACACCTGGTCATGGGTATGTGATAAAGACTTCACATTGTATACATAATGATAGAATGTTTGTTTGTACTGTATATACCTCAAATCGAATCGTATTGAATCCCACCAAATCATTCTGTATTTTATAAGAATCGTCTCTGAATGGTAGATAGCTGTAGAGATTTGTATCTGATCGAATTGTATTGTAAAGGGTAGATTGACACCCCTATGTCACACATTATCACCCTTTGATCTAACCATGGAAAAAACAATATATATATATATAAAATAAAGGAAAAGCACACATTTATTGCTACTGAAGGAAAGGAAAATTTGTTCTTAATGGTTCAGGATAAAAAGCAGCTCAGCAGACCATGTTTCCGCCTTGGCCAGTAGTTCAAAAGCTTGTTTTCTTGCTGGACTTTTCTCTGGCTCGAAACTGAACCACTTGGGGGTACTTCGCAAAGCCTGTGGTGCACCAGTGACGGGCTGGTTTTCACATTTAAGGAGTCAAAGGGACGCAAGAAACATGTTCATGTTCAAGAGAGGCCTACAAAAATTCTTGAGCCCGGGTTTAGAATTAATAGCTGTCCCAGGCAGGGCTCCCCCAGAGCGGCTGCTCTTGCGAAATGCTTCACACGTTTCCAGGCTCCAGCGTAGAAACTTTGTACTACAGAGGACAGGAAACTGATTTTAAACAATTTGTGTTGTAGGCATTTGTCTGCTCCAAACTGAAGGTTTTTTTAAATACACTGATTTTTGATCAAAGAAAAACAGTTTTTTCTCATGCAAAACAAACACATGTAAAACCTAAAGGAATAAAAATTTCATAGATGTCCCTACAAGGCCTAGAAATAAAAAAGTTTTTGTATTTTTCCAATAAATTAACAACTTCGAACATCCAGAGTATGATTGTTGCAGTATGGAATCTATCTATGAGAGATGACACATAGCTAAAGCATACCACTGACTGGAACATACTTACTTCTTGTGTACCACAGCCGTTTGAAATGCTAATATAGAGTCTGTGAAATAGCAACAATACCACCAGTGTGCTCCCAAGTGCTGGAGGGAACAGGCAGAGCAAGACAAAGGCAGTTTTTAATCTGAGCAGGAAGCATACAGTGGCGATTCCCTCTGACATGGTGATTGATATGAGTGAGTAGTGTATTTACCCGGTCTGATGGGATAGCAGAAAGAGACTGTTTTCTTCCTATACGTGTGCTTATCTCCCTCCATAAATCACTGCCAGTGGGATGCATAAATGTGGATGGGCAGACGTTGTATTGCTCCGACTCGGGCAATTCCACTTTGACCTTTACATTTGGCTTTGGTCACTGGTGCTAAATGCATGCTACGACTTTCCCTGACCTTGGGATATTCATATTTAATAGTTACCAAGCCTGCTCCCGACATCCCACAGTGTATAGCCAAGAAAACACACCAAACTAATAGTTTGAGAAACAGATATCAATGCCAAAATTTGAGCCTCTGACCATGAGCAGCTCTTATTATTTTTTTTCTATAAAAACATAATAAATGATTAAAAGATTCCTCAGTTTTTTTCTCTTCTCATCAGTCTGCATCTTTATAGCTCCTTTTCCATTACCCCCCTATCCAGTAGCATGTTATGATGTCCTATGTCCATCCTAACCTTTGACTCCAGCCAGTGCTTCAAAGGTTCTGCACTTTGCCCTCTCCCATTTGACCTGTCTGAAGTATACCTTTATAATTGCCCCTGTCGCTATCAAATGCACATATGAGAGGGTGCTAGGGCAGGGGGCCGAAGTCTGTCAAATAACCTTTTGGCCTCTTACCCATCCATTCTGCTTGCAGGGAGGGCAGCAGGCCTCCTCCCCCTTCCCACAATCCCATACTGTATTAGTCTGCATGTCCGAGTTATTGATGGTGCTCTAGAAATATTTTATCGGTCAGTCATGACCTTTGACTGGGGCAATGCAAACACTAACCCCCCAAAGCTTCTTATTGACATAAATATATATGATCAGATGGCTAATAGAAGTATAGATTTGGAGTTGCTGAGGAGCAAGTCATTTGGATTTTAACATCATGAGGTCAGCATTGGTTTTTTCTTCTATGCATGTGCAGGACAATTAGGAAAAACTTTATTGAGTATTGAGTTTTTTCAATGAAAGCTAGTCAGTAATACATCAAAACAAAAGTATAAAGAGGGGAAAAAAGGCACACTAACTCCCTGACCCCCCCCCCCCCCATCATCCTTACTTCACCCTTTATTCCACATACTGTAAGTCTCTTCATCAAAAGAAGTGTGGCTTGCACTGAAGCACCCACAATTAAGATAAGCCCGACCACAGTTGGACAATTACCTGCCAACTAACCTTTTCTGGAGGCACTTAAGAGCGTAAGGACCCCTGAGGATGGATGTGCCCTGAGTAGAACAAGCACTTCAACAGGCCAGAAAGCCAGAGAGAGTGAGAGGGAGCAGGGAGGGAGAGAGGATATGAGGGATGAGAATGCAGGGGAAGAGAGAAGGTAACAATGCGGATGGGAAGGTGATAGAAACAGAGAAAAAGACAGTATCATGGTGAGATTACCTAATCCTCTGTCTGAGAGCTGTATTTGAAGGACCTGGTTGTGTCAGACACCAGGGGGCTTTATGGAGGTTTACCCAGGAGAGGCCAGCTTAGCTGGGGGATCTAGTGGAGCACCAGGTGACCGGTGCTCTGTCCCAGAGCACAACCCCAGCCCATGGCTTTGTAAACACTGTTAAATTGATTGCAGGGAGCTGATGAGATTTCCCTGCAGCCGTGGTCATTATCACATTGTGTACCCAACCTGACTCACAGGTTCTGAGACCCCTAGGAATTGTCACTCTGGTTTACATTGTAATTTTTGATGTAAGTGGCCTGTGTTTTCTGTCAAAGTTCATATATCTGTCAGGTTGTGAGTGAATTAGACTGTTAGAACATATTTCAAATGTGCTATGAATTAAAAAAAAAAAAAAGAAAAACATGGGTTAGTTTTTAATTCCCTAATGCTTGTCATAGTGTTTTGGCATGGGTTTTGGTGTTACAGTTTTCCTGCTGCGCAACGTGGTGAGTTTCTGCACTGTATGATATCTGATCCCAAAAACCCTGCAGGGCAGCTACAGCAAATCAACAATGGATTAATGGATCTGGTTCTGCTCGTAAATCTCTGTGGGATTGGAAAGCGTTGGAGGACAGTCAGCCTGTAGTGGTGTGCTTAATGTTACAGGCCGTTTGGGTTTCCCATCGTTCAAAGCAGTGACAGGGTAGTAAAGATGTGGCAGCATCTTATGTCTGCGTTAAATCAGTAAATGTCAGGAATGCTGGATTGTCAGTCTGCAGGGCTGAGAGCTGTACCAACACTGATTCATTGGTGCACATTTGTTTATAAATAACTCCTTTTCTATAGCTCTGGACATACAGCACAATAACTTCATGCACAAGACAGAAGAAAGGACATGGTGTGCAGACATGCCCTTTTTCAGCCATGTCACTACAACCCTTCAACCTTAGCCTGGTGGGGTAAGGCCTTGCCATAGATCACAGTGGTTAACAGTTAGCTGTTCCTGCAGGTGTATAGGGAATGGCAGTAACTGCCTCCATTACAGGAGAGAATGGCCCAACTCCCACAGCCCCCTCCAGACAACCCTGTCATTACCCATCCATTGTGAGGCCTGAGAGGTAGCAGTAAGTACGGCAGACTTATGGCTTTGTTAGAGTGACTGGATGGTCTCCTCTGGCTCAGGATAAGGAGGGACTCTGGTGTGGAAGGATGGCCAGATAGAGTGATAGAGATGGAGGATGAGGATGAGGATAAATCCAACACCCATTGATATTTCACTAGACCGCTCCCCAATGCTCGTGAGTGGAGTGCATCCTGGAGGGTGGGGCAGGTTATTTGGTGCTATTTTTACAAGAAACGGGCTGATTTGTCTTAGGCCATTACCGTCTATTACAGCTGCGAGTCTTGGGGAAAAAGGTGGGAAGCGGCAGACGCTGGCATTCTGCCTAAAGAGAAATCAATGAAACAAATTAATCCTTCGCAGGCTGCGGTGACACAGTAATCCATCATTCAGGGGGCGCTTTTACACACTGAATCAGGGAGCGAGGCAGGGAGGTGGAGGGATTGGGGGGTCGGTGGGGTGTTCGGGGGGCTGGGTTGGTGGGTGCATGTATGAGGAGAGGTGGAGGAGTGTAGGAGTAAGGCTCTGGGGGACAGGGGGGAGACATGCACGCTCCGGTAACGGTGGGTGGTGGCAGAGAATCGAGTGGCTCTGGGGCCTTCCTCTACATCCTTGAGCTGCCTGTGGACATTCAGGGCAGGAGGAGGAGGAAGGGGGCATAAACACAATCAGCTGATACCATTGACATGGCCATGATTACACACAAACACCAACACGGATTTTCCCTGTTGCCTGTCGCTTGCTGCCTGCTTTAACCCTGCAAATGTAATGGCTGATGGTGATGGGAGTGATAAGCTTTATTTATTTACACTGGACATACAGGCAACAAATTGATCTTGAGTGTCTGGATATACCTTGGAAAGAATGGAGGAGAAATAGGGACGGAGAGTTGTGTATGGAAGAAGAAATGGAGGGCCTTTCTAAGTTATATTCTCCATCTGAGCTGAACAAATCTAACGTGTTGCATTGCATTGTGTCAGTTTAATTGTCCTAGCATTGATATTCTAAGTTAACATTCTAGATCAATACAGCCACAGCCCTTTAGTTTAGGACCCCCCCACCCATGGACCTGCACAGAACTCACTGATTCACCATTTTTCTTTTCAAAGCAAAGGGCTGTATAAATGGACCCACAGTCACCACAGTGATGCGCTAGTGTGTGACCAATCGGAGCCAAGATCCATCCATGTGATTGAGTCATGTGATCGGCTGTTCTGTGAGGAAACAGTCCCATCCAGGCCAAAATCCATGTGAAGCAGCTGTACCCTCTGATGATTCACACAACAGCCGACATCAAATGATATCACAATTCAACTGGGAGAGAAGAGAAGAAGAAAAAAAAACACATACGCACATATCGAGATTGATGTGTTTTTATTAAGCTCTTTGCTGTGTTGCATTCCCTTTTAGTAATATTACATCATTATAAAAAAGCAGTTCAAGAGCATGATCCACTCAGTGTTAAAGCTTTGTTGGTCTCCAGGCTCCTTTGTGGCTCTGCTGACATTCATCGGTGGCGACTGCGTATGTTTTTACAGCAGTGACTTGTAGCCAGAGCTCTGATGGAGGGTGGTGATGCTTAGGAAGCCGGTGTAAAAAAATGCAGAAACACAACAAGCTGAACCATTATTTGCCGTGTCATTGTAATAGAGGGTGCCACTTACCTTAACCAGCTTCCTATAGAGAAATGCCAACAGCTCTGCTTTCCTCCTTAAAGACACAGGTGGTAGCATTCTGTGGAGCGGCATGTTAGAAAATCTGAGAAAATAGTGGGTGGAGGAAGAAAACCGAGGGGAGGGTGGGGATGAGTGGATGTGAGAAGGGAGAGAGAGGCTGAGATTGGGCAGCAGAGAGGAAGGGTAATGGGAGCAAAGAGTGGTCAGAGAACAGAGGGAGGGTGGCGGGAGGAGAGGGGAGGGGAAGAAGTGAAAGGATGGAAAAATGTGGGGATATTGCAGCACAGCGGATGGTGTGAGGGAGGCAGAGTGAGAAATGTTGCCGGAAATGCTAGAGCCAGCAGCATGTGTAAAAAACCACACTGCAACATTTCTCATCCTTGACATCACTGACAAGCTTTCCAAGCACACGCCATGTTCTTTTAAAGAGCACGCTCGTAATATCCAAATCCTTTCGCACAGCTTTTTCCTTAAGATCATCATGTTTTGTTGTCTTTACTTCTGTGAACAAGGCTGATGTCCAGGATATTAAATCTAACCGATGCTGTAATTCTTCATTTAAAGGGCGTGTGCTTGAAGATTCCCACAGCAAATCCAATAAAAGTTGTTTGTTTGTGATGAGAACTTTCTCTTACTCACTCTCTAAGTGGAGGGAGAGACAAACAGAGAGAGGAGGGAAGGGGTGAGGAATGACGGTGGGAGGGGAGGAGGGGAGGAGGTGGACAGAAGATTGTTGTGGAATGTTTGCAGTTCTGGCCAAAAACTCGACCATCTCATTTGTCAGGCCTTGACCCCAGCTGCAGGGTCAAAGGTCAAAGGGAACATCTGAGGGAAACGGACTCGACTATCTCTCAAGCACACACACACACATACACACACATAAGTAAACACAAAAATATGTGCCAGAGTGCCTGTGAGAGTGTCTCTCGTTTACTCCCCGGCAGCACTCTCACACATAATTCAAGCTCATATGCAGTACATGTGTATACGTCATCATTAATATCCATCACAGTTGTATTCGTTTTATTAATACTGAGTGTTATGTTGACATCTAGCTATGAAGAGATGAGCTGCTTCTTTCTTTAAAAAAAAAAGCAAACCATGGTCTTTTTCCAAAACAAATAATTGAGAAGGAATTTGAGTTCCAGGATGCTTGGATTCCTTTCTGATAGGAAAAGCTTGGAATAGAACTTAGTAAATACAAACTGCAGTTTAATGTACTCTCTGCAAAAATAGAGCGAATTAAGCAGTCAAATTCAAAGAGTGGAGACTCTAAAATTCTATTCTAACAGTGATTAATGTACAACTAGTTTTATATTTAATGCATATTTAATATGGTACAATAATTCAGTATACCGTCATGTCGTGTGATCCCAGCCCACATTCAGCATTTACATCACTGTGACTGTCCTTTACTCAAACAGCCCTTGTCATAAATTATCTCATCCCAGTGTCAGTCCTTGCATCACACCAACAAGTTGTGTTGTTTTTCCTAAGCGCTCCACAGCTTTATCGCTGACTCTCTACCTGTGAAGAAACAAAACACAAACTCAGTTACAAAGGGCAAGAATAGCTCCAGTGATTCATAAACTCTCTGCAAGCTTCAAATTAAAGGGAGGATAAAGCACACAGTGCAGGTGGCCTGCTTCACCAGCGTACATCTGTCTGTCACATGACATTAAGACAGTGGCTGACAGAAGCCACACCTTGCACACTGAAAATGTTAGATTGAATTTCTAGTGACTTTTGTTCATGTATCTTAGCATACACATACTTTATATTGCTGTTCTCTTTCTCTCCGGCACCCCCTTGTAAGGAAATTAATTGTTATTTTTTTGTTTAAAAAGCAGCATATCTCCCTCTGTCCCCGCTCTGAAAAACAGACAGCAGGCACAGTAGCTGGTATTCATGCCTTTTTGAGATGCAACTCAAATCTTACACCTTTGTCATTCTTTGGCCGGAGACATCAAACAGGTGCTATGAATAATTTATCTTAAGAGTTTCACATTGATAAGGTCACAATCTGCCAGGTCTGGACTCTAAACGCAGGCCACCTTCTCATCACTGTCTTCTTACACACACATGTGCCCACACATGAAAACACCAGACACACGCCTTGTAGATAGAATAACATTAAATAACAAGGGGGTTTTGTCCATGTGGTTTCAGTTAGAAGTTAATGATATATTACAAAATTCTGTTTAAAAAATGTTTGCTTGGCTATTCTGTTATATTTTCTTAGCACTTCAGATGTTACACAGTTGTTTAGGTGTATTGTTATTAAATTAAAACTTTGATTTCACACCATATCCTTTTATATATTATATGTAGAGAGATTGAGATATATAAATGTATTGAATAAATTATGGCACCAATTATTTTCAGGGTTAATAAATATAAATCATTTTTTCTTTGCACAAACTTTTAAAAAAACGAGGACTATTTTTAGTCGTTAGTGTTTCTGTACTGATGCAAAGCAGACTTCATCATGCTCTAGCATGCTGATGGTTCAGCTACACTACATTTCTAATCAAGCCCCTGCTGCTTGTTAGTTTTGGGAAGAAAAAACTAAAGGGAAAAATAATGCAGCGCTGATATGTCACTCATTGAGTTACAAACAGAAAGTTGAACTACAAAACAAGTTCAACCTTTAGAGACAAAAACTCTGACCCATAGTCAGCGATAACTGGGGGACATCATAACTAACAGTATAACAACAATCTTCAAAGTAACCAAAAATGAGAAGTAAATTGGTTTGAGTATCTCTGTAAATGTTTCTGTCCCGGTTCAGCTTTGTCGAGTTTCATAATGTAGGCCTATTTGATGTGTATTTACTCACCATAAATATTAATGTGTGCATAAACGGCGGGTAAACTCGACCATACACTCCTCACTATGACAGTGACAGGATGAATGGTGATCTATGGCATCTTTTTTTTCTGTGTCTCCCTTTGAACACACAGGGAATCACCCCTCTACACGGGTTGACCCCCCCTTTTCCTCTATCTCTCTCTCTCTCTCTCTCTCTCTCTTTCTCTCTCTCTCTCTCTCTCTCCCCTAATAATCGCAACACTTCTTAAAAATTGTTTTGCACTCCTCTGTGTCGGAGGGTAATCTGGCTCTTTTGTCGCTCAGCTATATTTCTACTGTGTGTTGTCGGATAATGTGAGGATGGGATGAAAGGTAATCTGCGTGCAGAATTCCTAAAGCTTCCTTATCCTTGTTGAATTTCTCAAGAATTCCACCTTTGCCCTCCGGTTTCCCCGAAATAAATTACTTAAAGGGTGAGATGCCTTCTCGCGCAACCCCCTCCTCACCGTTTTTCTTCAGCCTCCTTTAAACGCAGTCAAACAGGTATCACGTCTTATTTCAAACCACTTCTTCCCTTTGGGCGGCACGGCTCCCTGGATACTTCACGCACACTTTGAAAATGAATTAATTTTCCAACTTACATAAAAATAGAACCCATGACATTTAAACTGTTGTGTTTGTCTTTACAATACTGCATTATGTGTATAAACTAAGAAGAACAAGTCGATTTTAATCCTAAACACGTGCCATTCATCAGACATTCGTCCTGTCAGTTTTTTTTGTGTGTGTGTGATGTTCAGTTTACTGTGTGTGTTTGGGCTCAGCTGCTGATTGATAAACTCCGGGTTTCCTCTCTCAGATGTCTGTTTCCCTTCATGTAGCTTCTGCTCCTTTTAGTTTGGTTTCTTGGTGTAGTACAAAATTACAGTGTTTGCACTGTGCAACCACGAGGGTTTGGGTGCTAATGGATTTATAATCTCCGTCTCTGGGACCATCTAAAGTAATTAGCACATAGGCTCTAAAGAAATGATGGTTAGTGAGCAATAAAGCCATTGCCCATAGCTTAAACTGACAGTCCCTTTAACTTAACTCCAACCTCAAGCCTAATTGGGAAAGTCACTGCAGTTATTGTCCTCAATTATAGTCTGGGATGCAAAAAAAAAAAAAAAAAACCTAGAAAGAGACTTAGATTCATCACGTCTGAAACTGAAGGGTCTTTCTCTGGAGACGCAAGCCTGTATTAAAACTAATGAGAAAATAATAATAACAATAATAAAGATGTGCTTTTCAGGGTAAAGAAGATGACTCAAAAATATAAACAATATTATTGTGAAGTTCCATTTTATAAAAAATAATAACATGGCTGTTATACAGTTACATATGCCCTGAATGCAGTGAACTTCTTAATAGAAACTTTTCACTTTACAGTTATAATTAAGAGCCATGCTATTTAGTGAGATCTTGTTGCCTGTTAAATGCCCTGGTTCTTTATTGCCTCCAGCCTATAGGCTCAACGATATTTCCACTATTTCTCACGAATGGCCTTTCCATTAAGAGCGATTAGATTATGTCTATTGAAAGTTGCTGATCCATAGAAAAAAAAGCCAGCGGATAAAAGGCGATTTCAAGTGACCTTCTCGTCCCTTTCACACCAATCTGAGCCCCCAGAATAATTTGGGGGATCAGATTTGGACAAAATGGAGCACCCTCTGGGCTACCCCCCACCCAAAGACACGCACACGCGCGCGCTCACACACACACACACACACACACACACACACACACACACACAGCTTTCAAACCCTCCTCCATTTCCAACACACAACCACACAAAGCAACAAAACGTCCAATTTAAACATTCAAATAAGTTTGATTCTTCTTTTGTTTTGTTCAAATCATCGGGACATGCATAAATATGACAGCGTTTCTGTTTGTCATGTGGTCAGACTTGCTCACGCTGAAATTCAGCCTTTTTCCCCCAATTGCTATTTTTAAATAATGGCCATAGAGGTGCTGAGAAAACTTGCATTAACTTGATTTTAGTCACTAGGTTTTGGTTGTAAAACTATGTCAACATCACAGTGGGTTCTAACAGGTCATGTCAGTTCATGTCGTTTTATATTTGAAAATTTCAGCATCATTCGAAATCACATTAATCAACCATTATTGACCAATTTTATTTATTTTTTTAATCGTTTTGCCATTGCAGCAAAACTGTTTGAATATATAAAACAAATAGCCTGAAACCAAACCTTCTGCAAAAACAATTTACACTCCATATATATTAAATGAAAGAAGTGACTAAGCACTGTCTTACTAATCATTGTGATATTTAGGCTGTACTGTCTGAATGTAAAACTTGAGCCGGTTTTAGTTTTATGGTCAAACATGTCGCACTAATGTTAACAAGCTCATCTGCTATAAAACATCCTAAAATTATCGTTAATATCAGTTGAAACTGTGTCACACAATTGTCAGCAGCATACGACTAGCCTACTTAAAAAAGTCAATTCATTACCGATGAAAATAAGGTTGTTGTCAAACTTCTGCAGACTGCATGGGGGTCACAGTCCAACAAGTGGGAAGTTACTTTGAAGGTTTGCAGCCGCATCTTATTGTGACACGTGCTCCACTTGACGATTAATCAGTGTCTGTTATTCCAACTACGTGCAACAATGTTTCACGACTAAACATACCGATCACTTTCTGTGTTTTTGTTTCGGATAATTTAAATTTGTCAGGCGTCAGGGATCAGCATCAGCTGTATGTGGCACTTTATAGACCGGCGTACTCAAACGTAGCACACAGCAAGAGGGCCCCTGGAAAAGAGAATCCCTCTCTAAACCCATATGGTGTATTTCTGTCTCTATGCTGTGGTTATAATCCAGATGTGATCACAAGCAATCAATAATAAACGGATCCTCGCCCATTTGTAAATCTCTACATCAGTTTGTACCGTTTTAAAAAGCTCTAAACGCCTTTCTAGCCATGTGTTGTTTTGTATAGGTGCCCTGCACTTCTGACCTCAGTGTTCCCCGGATTGATTCTGCTGCTTGCTGGTTTAGATGTACTAAAGTAGCATTGCATGAGTCCTATAACGTCATACTGTATCTGTGTAAGAAGAGCACAAGTAATTGATTACCACAAATTCGGAATTACTCTTGTTTTCTGTCCCTACTATTTAATCAATAAGGTCTTTTGTAACAACAAAAAACAAACTACATATCATAGAGAGAAATGTCACGTCTTTACTTAATCTAACCACGGATTATTGGATTTAGATAGGCCTAAATATAGAAGTCCCTTTGAACTAAAATATTCCTCATCAATAATTAACAATTAGTCAGAGCACTGGTTTGTAAGACGGCTGCTTATACGTAAATGTATTACCTGAAATATATGTATACATGTATATAAAATATTGTGAATATACATTTTAATAAAAGTTTATATTTACAAATAAGAAACGTTTCAATGCTTAGAATAGAAAATGGGGAAACACTCACAGAGAATAATTAATTAGCATGAGCTTTATGCACCCATAGGAGAGGATTAAGCTAAATGTTATTATGTAAGGTTATTTTACTAAACTGACTGACATGCAGTTTGTCCTGGAATAAGTTAACATGGCTTATATTGTTCCATAATTGATTAAATATCAGTTTTTACTGCAGCCTCTTAACACCATTTTTCCTGCTTTGATAAAACATAGTGTTTCATCATGCATTTCCACAATGTAACATTTTCTGACACATAATGTGCTCTTACCGGTGCGTAACATTTGGCGCCGCTCTTTAATATCTGCATATGACACTATTGTGCCCAAACTGGCACTGCTCTCCTTGATCAGCCTTTTAATCCGATGACACTATCGCAGAGACAAACAGCCCGCTATCGATCTTTTCATTATGTGGTCCAACAACAAATAGCCTTGCAGGTGAGGTGTACGCGACGTGTCCAGCGGTGCTTACAAGCAGCCTGAAATAACATTTCTCGTACCTGGTGTACAGATCAGAGGACGGCTCCAAAACGGAGAACGAGAGCTCGATAACCGGCGATAATGTGGAGAAAAGATGAGACAGTGTTAGAGTTAAAAAGTTGTGAGTGTGACTCTGCCCCGGGTCTGAAGTTAACGGTCATGTGGCGTGACAGAGAATTGAGTTTCGCGTTTAGAGCCACGCGCGTGCAGCGCTGCAAGAAGTGACAAATTTATATTGTACTCGCCTTATCTGTGGTTCCTTTTATCCAGGTAGAAAGCTGCTCCTCTTCTGCAAACCGCCGTCGCTCTTGCTTCTTCTTCTCTCAAAGTCCTGCTGTCCACTTTCTCCCTTTTCTATCGCCGCTTCCAGCTTTCTAATCGAGCCCCATACCCTGCTCCCCATTCGCTGTCCCTCTCACGCTCCTCTCCTCTTCTCCCGCGGATCCCCTTCCCAATCTGTTGAGTTAAATCTTAATGATACACTTACAGGAAAAAAAAAAAAAAATCTTTGTCCGATTTAATCTTATTGGTTTCACCTTTTCAAAGAGCTGGAGATATGGCCGGGGACTTTGAGTGGAGTGTCCGAGACGAGGACGGGAGAGAGAGCTCTCTTGTTGAATACTTAAAAACAACCCATCCCTCCTATGAGCTTCCAAAGGGGGCACTTGCATATTTACGCTCCGTTATATCTGCGAATATACTTGTTAACTGAAAAACCCTGTTCACAACCACTTTGTTCCTTTTTACCTTTTAAGAATTTCACGTTTTATGAATAGTTATTCTTTTTTTAACACGGTGAATTACCATGTTCTTAAATTAACGCACATTATATGTTGACTTTCTGTTCCTTATAAGCCGTATGAACACACAGTGTCTGTCTTTTTTGCTCTATTGTTTTTAAGCTTAAATATGTTTTATATTTATTATTTTCTCTTGAAAAGTTTTAGCTCCTTGCATATAACCATTCCTTAACAACTGAAAAAACGCAATATTGTACATTTTACGAAGTCAATAAGACTAGAGAAAGCAAATTGTAAAACTGAGGTTAATTTTATTTTCGAAATCAACTACAAGCAGTTAAAAATTAATGTCTGATGACTGGTGCATGCATTAATATGAGGTTGTAATTGTACAATGTACGCTAGATGGCAGCGCGATCCAGACATTTCTGAGCTGCAGAGGTGGTAAGCCTGCAGACACCCTCGTACAAAAAAGCCGGAATCCCCATGCAAATTCCAAGCAACTTCACATGATTTTGAATTACTGTCATTATTAAGACATAATGTGACACCAGCTCAGTGATAGTACAGACTATAGGACCTCTGTAATTATTGGATATTGCTTATTGCTCCGTCTAATTTTAGAGATTTTTTCGGCCGCTGGCACGACGTTCCGTTCGTATAACACGCTGTCTTTTATGCATCATTCTTCCCATTGACATTTTTCCTCCCTTTACACACTCGTTTTAACTAAATTGTAAGTTTTAATCAGCGAGACTGTGCCGATTACAGACTAGGCTGTACCGCAATGCGCATGCCAAAGACAAAACAACACGTGAAAATATGAATCTGCTTCAAACCAATATTGACACCCGCTACTTTTTATTACAAAGATAACGGTCCAAGACAAACCATATGGAAACTTTGGCTAATTACTGAGCCAGATCCCTCTTTTGCCGCTGTGCACAGTTTTTGGTTTATTTGTCGTGCGTAAAAGCTTTGTCCCCCTTGCCTAACCCCGCTTTTTCTGCTATTCTATTCAGGGTTTCTTCCTCTTTTTGGTGACAATAGACGGCCCATACTAATCAGGTTTCAAAGTAAATAGCAGCGCGGGGCGAGCTCAATGTAAATTGTGCCTGTCAGAGCCCCCAAGCCCATCCAGTCGTAGATGGCAACACTGCAAAAAATATCCACTCTCAGACGTCAGGCAGCTGAGCATTGAGTCTGGAAGTCTTGGATTTACCAACGCTGTAGAATAATCTCACAACGGAGCGAGACGTTTCCACTCGTTTCTCGTGCCAATCGACCTATCACTAAAATGTTCTCCATCTACAGTTTATTTGTGAAGGAATCTCCCCGTACACTCATTATCTCAAAATATCGACTCGTACAATTCATTAACAACCGAGATTGCAGTTGGAACTGGTGGAATTGTGTAAACCACTTCAACATTTTTTAAAACTGTATTTTCATGAAAAAAAATAACATTTTGAGATCTGAACACGAGACCCAGTGACTTATCTGGATGGACATTTTTTGCAGTGAATGAGCGGAGGGGGACTCTAACCAATGGAGAAAGAGAGAGGGCTTGGCTATAACCTTAGCCTCCCATTTTCTCTCTCTCTCCCTCTCTCCCCCCTCTCCTCCTCCTCCTCCTCCTCTATGCAGGGCTCTGGCCAGTCAGTCGCCTTTGATTATCAGTCTCCAGCAGCCCCTCTCTTGGCTCCTTGACATGAGCACCATATAAGGCGCAGCGATCTCCATAGAAACGTGTCAGTTTCAATAGTAGTGTCAAAGTTCACTATATACAGACATTCGCGCAGATCCCCCGTTTCGGAAACATTGCTCTGCTGGTCCTCTCGTTTAAGCGCATTCATTTTTGGGTCTCTCCTTCTTCTTGCATATTCTATTAGTTGTTGCTGTTGGTCTTCTTTTTTATCTTTTCTCTTCGTATCTCCATTCCTCCTGCTGGAGAGAGGTGAAACTATTCATGGGCACTTCATTCGGCGACGCGGTTTTCTTTCGCTGCCTGGCGAGATGATGAGCTGTATTTAAGAATATTGATGTAAAAATCCAGCTCTTCAGTTTTTCCTCCCATCCTGAACGACGAAGACGGGAGTGTAAAGGAGCCAGGGGAAGAAAAGAGAAAGGAATTTATCTCCGCAGCACTTTGGATCGCGTGTCTTTCCAGCGAAAGGTTTTTTTACTCGTCCATGTGAATCGCTCCTGCCTTTTTCTTTTGTGGCTATTTTACATCAAACTGCAATTTGCTCCGTCTGGACTCTGGTTTTCCTACAAGATTAGGGATTCCTGAATGGCTGACTGCAATTTACCTTGGAACTGGCCTCCCGATACTTGCCAATCCTGATCGGGTGCCTATTCAATCGCCCTCCTGTATTTTGAATGTATTGATCGCGCTGTACTCCCCTTCTTGCCCCATATGAGATTGTGTGCTCCGATTTGACTTTGCACTGCCTCGTCTTTTGAGATCTCGTTTTTTTCCCTTCCTCTACGTTTCATAAACACCGGCGATCATTTCGCTTTATAGCACTTTCCGGGGCCGAGATATGGCAATGGTAGTTAGCGTCTGGCGAGATCCGCAGGAAGACGTGGCCGGAGGACCTCCGAGCGGCCCCAACCCAGCAGCGCAGCCGGCGAGGGAGCAGCAGCAGACGGCGTCAGCTGCGCCGCACACTCCGCAGACTCCCAGCCAGCCGGGACCCCCGTCCACACCGGGGACCGCCGGGGACAAGGGGAGTCAAAATTCTGGACAGAGTCAGCAGCATATTGAATGTGTGGTTTGCGGAGACAAATCGAGCGGCAAACACTACGGCCAGTTCACCTGCGAGGGATGCAAAAGTTTCTTCAAGAGGAGTGTACGCAGGAACTTAACATACTCATGTCGTGCCAATAGGAACTGTCCCATTGACCAGCACCACCGAAATCAGTGCCAATACTGCCGGCTGAAGAAATGTTTAAAAGTGGGAATGCGGCGGGAAGGTGAATATTTATTTTAAAGCCCACTCATGATCACTCATCTTAGCAGCAGACATACGGGGCTGCCATGTTGCATTAAGGTCACAGTCTATATGGCTGGGCATACTACAGCCTCCATCCATGTTTTTTAGGGATGCTTGCATGAAAGATTGGACTCTGTTGCTCTGTAAGAGAGGGCAAAAAGGCCAGTGCAGCCATAGCAGCTCAGCTTTGAGTGCAATGATCGCCTGAACAAAGCGGCTCGTCCAGATCACTCTTTTATTTGACCCACTTGCGCTCTAAATTCCAAAACAATCAACTAAATGCAATAGATAAAACAGGCATATTTTATTGATTTAATTTAGAGCAGAACAAGAGACGTAGTGCGTATGTTGTTGTGTGTTTATCTGTCTGTCTGTGTGTGTGTGTGTGTGTGTGTGTGTGTGAGAAAGAGAGAGAGAGAGAGTGTGTGTGTGTGTGTGTGTGTGTGTGTGTGTGTGTGCGTGAGTGTGTATGTGTGTGAAGCTATAGTCTCTTCCATAAGTACGTGGCTTACTAATATATAATAGTACAAATGGGTTTGTAAATCCTGTGTGTGTGAATGTAAATTGAGCACACTACAAACCTACGTTTCCCTCTTGCTCCTCGTGCTGACTAGACAGCTCATACTGAATAATGCCGTTCAAGTTGTTCAGGGCTCATTGTTTTGCCTGCTGCATTACAGGCCGTATAACTTTCCCCTCTGTGTGTTAACTTTAGTGTGAAATTCCAATTCATGCAAACATCCCTAATTTAAAATATGGATTATGTCATGAGCACATGTAGGGTGCTAACTGTGTTACATTAATATTTTATTTTAAATACTAAACAATAGCCTAAATCATTATATTCCCAGCTGACCTTTTGTTATTCCTAAAATGTATAAATGTGATAGCATTTATCTGTATTTATCGATCGTATTTGTAATTTGTTCAGCCACATTTAGTGATTTTTTTAGGAGAGATAGAAACGCATAAAAATATAGTTGTGGAGTAATCAAAGAAGGCTACATATTACATGCAGTTACGCCTTGAAATGGTCAAAATACATTTATCAAATGTGCTTTGGTATATCAAGAAATGTGTGTTTTTGCTGTTTAAAGGTGTTCATTAACATACAGTTCATGTAGAATACGTCTCTAAATACAGATGTACATAGTATGGAGGTTTAGGGACTCAGCACATCTGTTTTGATGAGATGTTTAGGTTGTCGATAACCTAAATAAGTAATCTCTGCTATCTTAAATTCCTACAAACAGCACACACGAGTCAATATGTTTTGAAAAGCGAGCTGAATTTAGATTTCAGTCCATGCCGATTCTCTCAGAAGAAACACACTAGCTGTAGCCTGCATTACGCTTGTATTACTCATGAACAATGTTTATCAGTCCTGGATGCACATTTCCTCTTTTTCTCTTTCTTTTTGTCAGCGGTTCAGCGAGGACGAATGCCTCCAACCCAGCCCAACCCAGGCCAGTACGCGCTGACGAACGGGGACCCTCTGAACGGCCACTGCTATCTGTCCGGATACATCTCGTTACTGCTGCGGGCCGAGCCTTACCCGACTTCCCGGTACGGCAGCCAGTGCATGCAGCCCAACAATATCATGGGCATCGAGAACATCTGCGAGCTGGCAGCTCGGTTGCTCTTCAGCGCCGTGGAGTGGGCGAGAAACATCCCTTTCTTTCCCGACCTGCAGATCACTGACCAGGTGTCCCTGCTCAGGCTGACATGGAGCGAGTTGTTTGTGCTTAACGCGGCCCAGTGCTCCATGCCTCTACATGTGGCCCCTCTGCTCGCCGCGGCGGGCCTCCACGCCTCCCCGATGTCCGCGGACCGGGTCGTGGCTTTCATGGATCACATCCGGATCTTCCAGGAGCAAGTGGAGAAGCTTAAGACCCTGCACGTAGACTCGGCAGAGTACAGCTGCCTGAAGGCCATCGTGCTTTTCACATCAGGTGGGTGTCCTACATGTCACACATAGGGAAATTGAATCAGATGAGGCCTACATGCAGTAATGTTACGGAGAGGGGGACTACGGCTGTCGAGTATAGACTGGTCACAAATCTGACTTTACGAGATGTTTGTGTTGCCGGTGGAACAGCTATTTAGTCAACAGATTGCTCCATATCTACTTACATACATTCCCATGTCAGTTGTAGCCGCAGCAGAAGACGTGTAAACAAACCCAGATTAAGTGAGCGCATCAAGTTTTCTACTGCAGCACTCAGATCAATGCTTTTCAAATTCGGAGATAGTGTCAAATATACAACTTTATTTAAATATTGTTTAATTGCAGAGGTAAACTTTCTGTTTTAAAACGTCTGAGCCGAGAGTGTGCAGCTTCGGCTCCATACATTTTGAAACAGGTGTCAAATAATTGAGCGTAAAGATGAAATAGAGTATCACTGGGTGATATATGACAGCTGATGCTTTTATGGGTGTTGGTGCATGCTTTTATCCTTGTTTTGCGTTCACAAACACATGTCTTGGGGGGTTAGGAAATAATCCTTAGCAGACTGAGATCAAAAAAAGATGATGGAAGTTGACTCATGTGTCAGTACATCGCTTCTGTAGGAAGCAAAGAGGCTCTGCTGCAAAGATTGTTTGTAGATTCCGCTCAGCTGACCTTTTACATTTTCTAAACTTATTTAGGCTAATTTCTCCTGCCGCACGCGCTCTGAGAAGTCATCAGAACCAAGTTGAAAAAGTAACATACATAGTTGAAAGCTTAATTGATTGCTGACTGGGGCAGGGTCCTAAAGGTCATCATTTGTTCCCCGTGCGTAATTTCGGCGCTGTTTTGGAGTATGTTGTGTTCGAATAGTGGCATCAGGCCTGTTATGTCAGGGAGTCTGCTGATCACAGGAAAGACAAGTCTGAACTTACTCACGGGCCCCTCAGTACTTATGAACTTAGCTCAAAGTTTTGACCTCGTTGTCTGAGATTAGGCCCACTACAAAAATCTGAAATGTGCTTGTATATTTCCTATAATTGTAGACGCACGTGATAGAATGTATTGTTTTATTATGGTTAATGGATTTTGATTTATATTTAAATTATCCCTATTTTCAATATCCCTAGAAAGCGTCATAACTTTTTTCATATTTAGTGGGTACATGTGTAATTCAGAATGTTTTCATTATTATTTGTATTTATTTAATTGATATGCAGTTTCATAGGTACATTACTTTCACAACCTTTCAATTAAATATTTATACTTGGTTGTTATATGTATTGCACTATAATACAGAACAACTGTTGATACATTCTCCCATACCCCATTTAAATATCAGACAGACTGCATTAATAATAAGCTCCACACGATCTAAATCTAAATAATCCAAACTTGGAGTTTGACTGATCATACACTTGTACATACGGATTTAGGGAATATATTCGAACTACTTAACCACCTTCAACATTCAATTTTCATCTTTTGGAGGATACGACATTACCACAAAGGGTTTTTTTCTCTAGTAAGAGCCCTTTCTTTTTTTTTTATATTTTAGTGTCAGCTGCCATAATAACTACTTTTTAGCTTTGAGGTTTAGCAACTATGTCAATTTGACAAGCCCAATTTTGGAGGCTCACTGAGAGGAAAATATATGTTTTAATATAAATAAATATGATTTTTGCCTCAGTTTCCGTAAAGTGGCATCCTGTTAGATTCGACCGTGAGAAAACAGTCATATTTGTCTGTATTTTCCTTTTGCACGTAGCTCCCAGCATTGCCCAGAGAAACGTATACACACTTTATCATCAAGCATGTTTTAGTTGATCACTAAGTTATGTTGATATGGTTAAAACTGTTGTTGGCTATAACAAGTCATGTGGCACTCTGCCAGGAGCAGCGAAGACTGTTTGCCTTTAATAAGAGCACACTTATCCGAATTTGATGCATAAATAATGGCGGCCAGGCTAAACTATTTCATCACAGTTCAGGATCATTGTCTTACATCAACCCCTTATCCACATGTGCACATAGCAGCGTTTGCCTTCACCAACTCACCGCAGAAATAGTCGTATCTGGAAGCTATCTGCTCCCATGTCTCAGTGTATTGAGGTTGTAGGGTGCAGGGCTGCAGACAGGCCTGATGGAGAACTATGGGATGCTTTTGACTAGCTTTCTCTTTTCGCATATATCCAACCGCAGTCTGTTCTCTCGTAACCTCCTATACTGCTGCAATGCATCATACAAGAATATTTTACAAAAAGAAACTCCTGCTTTGAGTAATTTTAGCCATATTGATTCCAGTAGACTTTAAAAAGGGACACTCAGCGTTAATCCAAAGACATTTGCATACATGGGGCTCTGACCGGCCTGACTAAGGTCACAGTAAATCACCCCGAGATCTCCGCGTTGCCCCCGAGTTCACAAGGTTATTGTGCCTGGCCTCAGTGAGTTATAGCAGTGAGAAATCACGAAAGGGCTTAAAAGCCTCTGTCCGGCGTTTAATGTATTAGTGCTTGAAGACTGAAGCTGTCTTTCTTGTGTAGTTACTACAAAAGCTCAACACAGACTCTTTTCACTGCTCCACGTGGGACCATATATGCCGGCGGTTCTGCTGCCTGCGTTTACAGCAGTTTATAAGCAGTAGGACACGCACGTTTGGTTTGTGTGGAAAAAAAATAACAGTTCTCTTTTCTAACAAGCCTTATATGCTTTTGTCTATACTGAAGCGGGGCTGCAGGAGCCACCAGTGAGCAACAAAACGCCCGCCTCGCCTGCGTTGCTGCACAGGCTCATTTTCTGACATTTTATGTCGCTGCTGCGTGACTATTGACTTCACCTCGTCTAATAAATGTGATTGCTTCCAGCGGCCTGTCCTATAGGCTCCGTGGAAAAACAGGCCAAGAGTGGTCTATGGAGAGCAGAGCGGCGAAATGACTTAACAGCTTACTGCGGAGTAATTAGGTCACATTACATCCAGTGTAATTTCAGATTCATCAGTGCCGTTTATGTTTCCTTATACTTAAAACCCAAGAGTCCAGACATGACGAGCAGCCACCTTTTAGGCCTGTAAACCCACCATAACCCACCTTTCGCTCTTTGCTCTAGTGCCTCACCAGTCCTTCCTGCACGCGCTTACAGCCCTGTTTTCATGACATTTAGCTCCATATTCTTGTTGATTGCTGTAAGAGCAGGCACAGATATCATCCACCTTCTCCAGCAGAAAGACCCCTGTTTATTCTGTATGACAGTCCCTCTCGCTCAGTGTGACAAAGCATGTTTGGCCAGTGTGTTTGTTCATTCCACTTTGTCAATAACACGTAAAGGCTGATGCTGAGTGATAACCAGCGTGCTCTTTCATGACATAAATTGGGTATGGCAGCCAAGAGGTGGTTCTGTGTTTTATTTGTGGAATACTGTCCATACACACATACAGTATGGAGAAATCTACTGCGATGAAATTTGAGATCTATAATTGTAAATAATAGAAAAGTATTAGGTGTATTTACAATGACTTTTTCTATAAAGTATGTGTACCTCTCTACAAGGATGGTGACCCCTAGATTTTGGTTAGTTTTAATGATATATTATTTAATCCTATTATTGTAGCCAACAGTTGGTACATTACTTGTTACTGTACGTGTTAACAGCAAACTAATATCAGATTCAGGGACATTTCCACTAGCTCTTGTACCTTGGGGTTTCAGAGACGTGGCGAGCCTAACCACAGTGTGTTTTTGGTGTGTGTTTCTCAGACGCTTGCGGCCTGTCGGATGCTGCTCACATCGAGAGCCTACAGGAGAAGTCCCAGTGCGCCCTGGAGGAGTACGTGAGGAGCCAGTACCCGAACCAGCCCAGCCGCTTCGGGAAGCTCCTGCTGCGGCTGCCCTCTCTGCGCACCGTCTCCTCTTCGGTAATCGAGCAGCTGTTCTTCGTCCGCTTGGTAGGTAAAACTCCTATTGAAACCCTCATCAGGGATATGCTATTATCCGGGAGCAGCTTCAACTGGCCTTACATGTCCATCCAATGATCCTTATAAGAGAGTGGAAAAAAGCGAGGAAAAAAGGACCAAAATTCAGCAGCCCTCTTCCCGTCCTCCTTCAAGAAGACTATATATAGGACCTTTTCTGACAAACTTGGAAGACATTACTTTTTTTCTGTCTTCTGGGACTGATATGGAATACATTATGTACAGAAAACTATTGGAACTGGACTTTACACCTGTGTAAATCCACCCTCATCTTCAAGAACAATACTCTTCATTTTGTAAAATACTAGTCTTTATTTTCCTTTTTTTTGTAAAAAAAAAAAAAAATACAAATAAAATGAAAAACATCATATGCGCAGTAAGAAAAAAAGAATCAAGACTTAGCGGGAAATAATGTTTTCCAAGCAATTATAAGAATTGTCCTGTGTCTATGTACCTCTCTGTTTTGTATTTTTTCTGGTTCTAAACCAGGGTTTCTGTGATTCTATACTAATAATTTTTGATATAACCTTTTGCTTCTTATAATGAGTGCGATATATGTTGTCAAAGCTATGTTCTCCAAGAATTAAAATTGAAGTGAGAATTTAAAAACAGAAAAATAAAGAAATTTAGACAAATAAGAAACAGTCTAATCGCTATGACAATATCAACACTGATGGTTGAACTTTTTTTCCCAATTGAAACGATGGACCTTGCAACAGCAGCAAACTGACCTCCAGGACATTTTTAACTGAGAGGACGTCTGAGGCACCTTTTCGCCGGCCATGAGTGTGCGTGGAGTCGATCATCAGTCAAAGAGGAGAGACATGAAAATCAAAAGCACTTTTAATATATCATTTCAAATACATTTTGTTTGTTTCGTCTTGAAAATTTCCATTGTTTCTTGAATTTTATTGGTTGTTGCCTTCAATTTGCTTACTCCATGATGCAGCTTTTTGCAGAAGGGTCGGTTGATGAAGTTGTGTGATGGTGACTGTACTATTAAAAAAAGAAATAGGCAACGATGTCTCCTTCTCAAGCATTTTCATGTGGGTTAAAGTCAAGGTGCTCGGGCTTATTTTAAAGCATGTAAGGGTAAAATCTGTGCGCTCCTGGGTTCTACAAGAAAAACACAAGCGCAGCATTGAGCTACTGACACTGTCCAGCATCTAACACTTAAACATATCAATCTGAATACTGTTTGCCTTTATTACGAGGTGATACAACGGGATTTAGTGTGGTAATTACACAATGGCTGCATACCTTACACTGAACAAACCGACTGACATAACTGGCGAACACAAAGCAGGGCGGGCTATACGTGAGGAACCACAGCAGTGCGCGCTGTGCCAGCCTGTGAGCGCATTAATGTTTAATATTTTTCCCAGACAGCAAGGAAAGCCTGCGAAGCACACAGAGCCACCTCCATCTTCTATACCTCCTGTGGCGTAATCAAGGTGATTCTCCACAAACCAAACAATCCACCCCCCCCTCTCTACCCCTGTCTTAAAAACCTCTGCCATGATAGTGCATGCCTCAATATTGATGTGGGCGTCATTTGGCAAAAGGGTTAGGTCCCGCTGCAAAGCTGCTGTGATATGCGTGATCAATCTGGAAAATGTATTTTACAGCATGTAAGCCAGTCGATAGGAACACCGAGTGTGATGCATTGTGTGGGAATAGAGAGAGAGAGAGAGAGAGAGAGAGAGAGAGGGAGGGAGGGGGGAGGTAGAGAAACTATGCAAGTGTGCCCGTGAAGGAGACAGAAAGAGACGTGGCCTTGCTTTGCCTGATACATTCACAATATAATGAGTACATCGATAAGTCCTCAATGTGTTAGATGGCTCACATAGAGTTTCTGTCCTTGTATTGGTCCGTCTCTGCACGTGCGTTCCTTCTTTTTGTCTCCAGGAAGCCCAGTTATAGACCCAGATCTGCACTCACTGTCATTACTGCCTTAAACTCACACCTAGAGTGATAAAATGTGATAAACTGGAAGGCGTTATGAAGGAGAAAATGGGGTTTTGGTGTGACAATTATTACATTTGCCTGTTGGCTCTGCCCCCCTCCCTTCTTCTTCATCATCATCACCAGACGTGTTGCTTGTGTGCCATATTGCCCACATCTTCCTCTGCTGACTGACAGTGATGAGGGGCAGGAGGACAGGAGCAGAAATGCATGCAGCACGATGCACAGTCTTAGTTTGATATCGCCATATTTGTTATATGCCTTACAGGAGTGGGGGAGGGGTATTTGTTTGTATTGCCTGTCTCGTTCAAAAGCTACAATATGAAGGTATTAATTAGCTCGCGCTCGTGCTGGAGGGATGCTATAGGTTGTGCTTTAGGTTTGTCCTCAGATGCTCTCTCACAGGGATACACTTTTCATCCTCGTGATGAATGTGTGTTCAGGCAGATTGTACCTATTAGCTCCCAATCGACCTGTCTGCAGCGCGGGGTCAGTTTGTCAGACGCCTTGTTGTTGCCTAAGCCACTGTACAAACACAAACGTGATATTTCTGCAGGTTGGATCGCTGTGTGCTTTTTGTGGATGTGATTCTCCTGGAGCTGTGGGTGAGATTAAAGTGGTAGAATTAGCAGCTGATGGAGGTGTTCTTTTCTGATTTGCACTGGAGGAAGCATATGCCAAACATGTATCCAAAAAATGA
The DNA here is from genome assembly GCF_963930695.1 of Labrus bergylta. Classification (NCBI taxonomy): domain Eukaryota; kingdom Metazoa; phylum Chordata; class Actinopteri; order Labriformes; family Labridae; genus Labrus; species Labrus bergylta. Next base: position 14,159,133 of record NC_089196.1, read on the forward strand.
CCCACACCCATAAAAGCAGCCTTAAACATAGCCAATTATAAGCACTTGTATAATGTATTTATCTAAATAACACAGAGGATCTTTTCCTGGACAGCATGTGAGAATAAGTGTTTCTTTTTTTCAAAGAGAAAGAATCTGGCTCCATCGTGGTCATCACACCAGTCCAGCTCGTTTTAGTTTTATGTAGCTCTGGACTAAATTGTTTGTTGGGTTATTAAACGCAGCTTTCACCCGCTTGTCTCCACATAATGTATTCTAAATCCCTCCAGAGTAACTATCTTTTATCCTCTTGCTAAGAGCATTCGGTTATACAATTGTTACACTACAGGCTATAAAAAGCAATAGTTCAAAAACAGATGAAATGGTGGCATGTGTTCCTAATTAACGATTCTGTTTGGGCAATACAAACAAAACGTACAAGGAAAAGAATTATTTTTGTATTTCGGCTGCGGATCATTTTTGACTCTCTTGCTTCGACAGAAGCTTAAATTAGAATATTATGCAACACTTTAAATACTGAAATAATCACCATCAAATATCAGCTTTATTTTTATTATTTATGACCTTGTGCTATGATGACAACACCATCACTAATCTTATATTCGATTAAATAAATTGAAAGGGAAAGAGCACTATGGCAGTAAAAGCACTGTCAGATCGCTCTGTAGCTGCGGTGGGTAAGAGAGATGGATATGTGGCACACTGTGGGCCCCATTTGTGTCTCTGTAATTTCGGAAACTCCGGTTACCAAGTGTTACTACGAAATGAGTTAAATAACCATTTACCTTTGTCTGGTTTCATTCATCAAACCACAAGTGGAGGACTCCTAACACGGGGGGCTATTTGTTTGCTTTACACAAGCAGCTGGGTGCGATTTCACGTTTGAGATATCTGTCTGAAAGCGAAACATTTATTATCCTAAGTTGTCAGAGAACCTATTTCTCCAAAACCGTCAATGCAAGCGGCAGGTTTTATGCAGCAGTAGAAATGTCCTATTGGCGTCACACGTCACTTCATTTCACTTATAGGAGCCTAGTTTCCCCGGTCACATTTGACAAATACTGTTGTTTGAGACAATAACAATTTCCAAGTAGCGGCTTCGTGTATGAATGGGGGGCCCTGTGCAGTATGACATAGCTTATTTCTCATATTGTCTTGTGCGTAAAAATGATGACAACACAGGACAACAAGTGCTGCTCTGCGCCTGCAACGCACCTCATTCAAACAAGCTCTCAAAATGGCTGGGAACGGCGAACAGAGAGGACATGTGCAGAACTAAATTGATTCCCGGGGGATGTTGCGTTATATCTCAGCAAACAACCCATGTATTCTGTTGTATTGACTGTACACAGTCAATGGAGGATAGACGTATATCTTGTGATTACAGTGTGCTGCTCTGAGATCAGTCCGCGGACCTCATAGACAACCTTTAAGCCATGGATCAAATCCAGCCCTGCGGGATATAAAATATCCCTAGTTGTGAATGTAACATAAGGGGGACGCCTCCCGGGGACGCCTCCTCGCGTCCGTGTGTGTTTGTGTGCACGCAAGTCAAAAGTGTGTGTAGGCAATGGTAGGCTATTTTAAAACGTGTGTGAGGTCTTTCTATATGAATGTGTGCGGGCGCGTTCATTGCATGCCCGTGCGTAAAAGCGTGTATCTACCAGTGTGCGTAAGCATGTGTGCGCGCGCTACTGGCCGCAAGAGCAAAGAAGAGAGAGAGAGAGAGAGAGAGAGAGAGGTGGTTGTGAGAAAGCCCGGATCGCTGTGTAAGCGGATCCCTTTGTGTTGATTTAGGAAGACGTTTGCTGTATATAACGTTCAAGGCTGATAATATCATTGCCTGGCCAGATAAATAAAGCATTGGCCAAAACCATCGGGTCAGCTATCGATCCGCTCTTTCTCCCTGAGAGAGAGCGAGAAGAGAGAGAGAGAGAGATGGGGGGAGAGGGAGGGGGACAAGAGGTGGTTGGGGGGGGGGGGGGGGGGGGGGTTGAGAACTAGAGGGA